>NC_034191.2:65937059-66025687 GCF_002021735.2 Oncorhynchus kisutch | reverse complement strand
CACATTCTTGAACAATGTAAAACATAATTCAACAACCTTGAATTCTACGTATTTCATATCATGAAGTCATACACATGAATGGAACTTTTTCACATAAACAGTTTCAAGTGCAAATACAGTGGGGCAAAAAGTATTTTAGTCAGCCACTAATTGTGCAAGTTCTCCCACTTAAAAATATGAGAGAGGCCTGTAATTTTCATCATAGGTACACTTCAACTATGACAGGACAAAATGAGAAAAAAATCCAGAAAATCACATTGTAGGATTTTTTATGAATTTATTTTCAAATTATGGTGGAAAATAAGTATTTGGTCACCCACAAACAAGCAAGATTTCTGGCTCTCACAGACATGTAACTTCTTCTTTGAGAGGCTCCTCTGTCCTCCACTCGTTACCTGTATTAATGGCACCTGTTTGAACTTGTTATCAGTATAAAAGACACCTGTCCACAACCTCAAACAGTCACACTCCAAACTCCACTATGGCCAAGACCAAAGAGCTGTCAAAGGACACCAGAAACAAAATTGTAGACCTGCACCAGGCTGGGGACTCTGAATCTGCAATAGGTAAGCAGCTTGGTTTGAAGAAATCAACTGTGGGAGCAATTATTAGGAAATGGAAGACATACAAGACCACTGATAATCTCCCTCGAACTGGGGCTCCACGCAAGATCACACCCCATGGGGTCAAAATTATCACAAGATCGGTGAGCAAAAATCCCAGAACCACACGGGAGGACCTTGTGAATGACCTGCAGAGAGCTGGGACCAAAGTAACAAAGCCTACCATCAGTAACACACTACGCCACCAGGGACTCAAATCCTGCAGTCCCAGACGTGTCCCCCTGCTTAAGCCAGTACATGTCCAGGTCCGTCTGAAGTTTGCTAGAGAGCATTTGGATGATCCAGAAGAAGATTGGGAGAATGTCATATGGTCAGATGAAACCAAAATATAACTTTTTGGTAAAAACTCAACTCGTCGTGTTTGGAGGACAAAGAATGCTGAGTTGCACCCAAAGAACACCATACCTACTGCTAAGCATGGGGGTGGAAACATCATGCTTTGTGGCTGTTTTTCTGCAAAGGGACCAGGACGACTGATCCGTGTAAAGGAAAAATGAATGGGGCCCTGTATCGTGAGATTTTGAGTGAAAACCTCCTTCCATCAGCAACGGCATTGAAGATGAAACGTGGCTGGGTCTTTCAGCATGACAATGATCCCAAACACACCTCCCGGGCAACGAAGGAGTGGCTTCGTAAGAAGCATTTCAAGGTCCTGGAGTGGCCTAGCCAGTCTCCAGATCTCAACCCCATAGAAAATCTTTGGAGGGAGTTGAAAGTCCGTGTTGCCCAGCAACAGCCACAAAACATCACTGCTCTAGAGGAGATCTGCATGGAGGAATGGGCCAAAATACCAGCAACAGTGTGTGAAAACCTTGTGAAGACTTGCAGAAAACGTTTTACCTCTGTCATTGCCAACAAAGGGTATATAACAAAGTATTGAGATAAACTTTTGTTATTGACCAAATACTTATTTTCCACCATCATTTGCAAATAAATTCATTAAAAATCCTACAATGTGATTTCTGGATTTCTTTTCTAATTTTGTCTGTCCTAGTTGAAGTGTCCCTATGATGAAAACTACAGGCCTCTCTCATCTTTTTAAGTGGGAGAACTTGCACAATTTTTTGCCCCACTGTACATGTATTTTTATATATATTGTATTTGAAAACTAGAGAAATTGAAAATTCAGATAGTTTTGAAGCAGTTATGCAGACATAGTGCTAGGGCTGGGGTCAACCTCAATCCACTACAGAACATAGTGCTAGGCTGGGGTCAACCTCAATCCACTACAGAACATAGTGCTAGGGCTGGGGTCAACCTCAATCCACTACAGAACATAGTGCTAGGGCTGGGGTCAACCTCAATCCACTACAGAACATAGTGCTAGGGCTGGGTTCAACCTCAATCCACTACAGAACATAGTGCTAGGGCTGGGGTCAACCTCAATCCACTACAGAACATAGTGCTAGGGCTGGGGTCAACCTCAATCCACTACAGAACATAGTGCTAGGGCTGGGTCAACCTCAATCCACTACAGAACATAGTGCTAGGGCTGGTTCAACCTCAATCCACTACAGAACATAGTGCTAGGGCTGGGGTCAACCTCAATCCACTACAGAAACATAGTGCTAGGGCTGGGGTCAACCTCAATCCACTACAGAACATAGTGCTAGGGCTGGGTTCAACCTCAATCCACTACAGAACATAGTGCTAGGGCTGGGGTCAACCTCAATCCACTACAGAACATAGTGCTAGGGCTGGGGTCAACCTCAATCCACTACAGAACATAGTGCTAGGGCTGGGGTCAACCTCAATCCACTACAGAACATAGTGCTAGGGCTGGGTTCAACCTCAATCCACTACAGAACATAGTGCTAGGGCTGGGGTCAACCTCAATCCACTACAGAACATAGTGCTAAGGCTGGGGTCAACCTCAATCCACTACAGAACATAGTGCTAGGGCTGGGGTCAACCTCAATCCACTACAGAACATAGTGCTAAGGCTGGGGTCAACCTCAATCCACTACAGAACATAGTGCTAGGGCTGGGGTCAACCTCAATCCACTACAGAACATAGTGCTAAGGCTGGGGTCAACCTCAATCCACTACAGAACATAGTGCTAGGGCTGGGGTCAACCTCAATCCACTACAGAACATAGTGCTAAGGCTGGGGTCAACCTCAATCCACTACAGAACATAGTGCTAGGGCTGGGGTCAACCTCATCCACTACAGAACATAGTGCTAAGGCTGGGGTCAACCTCATCCACTACAGAACATAGTGCTAGGGCTGGGGTCAACCTCAATCCACTACAGAACATAGTGCTAAGGCTGGGGTCAACCTCAATCCACTACAGAACATAGTCTAGGGGCTGGGGTCAACCTCAATCCACTACAGAACATAGTGCTAGGGCTGGGGTCAACCTCAATCCACTACAGAACATAGTGCTAGGGCTGGGGTCAACCTCAATCCACTACAGAACATAGTGCTAGGGCTGGGGTCAACCTCAATCCACTACAGAACATAGTGCTAGGGCTGGGTCAACCTCAATCCACTACAGAACATAGTGCTAGGCTGGGTCAACCTCAATCAACTACAGAACATAGTGCTAGGGCTGGGGTCAACCTCAATCCACTACAGAACATAGTGCTAGGCGCTGGGGGTCAAACCTCAATCACTACAGAACATAGTGCTAGGGGCTGGGTCAACCTCATCAACTACAGAACATAGTGCTAGGGCTGGGGTCAACCTCAATCCAACTACAGAACATAGTGCTAGGGCTGGGGTCAACCTCAATCCACTACAGAACATAGTGCTAGGGCTGGGGTCAACCTCAATCCACTACAGAACATAGTGCTAGGGCTGGGGTCAACCTCAATCCACTACAGAACATAGTGCTAGGGCTGGGGTCCAACCTCAATCCACTACAGAACATAGTGCTAGCAGGGCTGGGGTCAACCTTCAATCAGTGCTAAAGGGCTGGGGTCAACCATCACTACGACATAGTGCTAGGGCTGGGGTCCAACCTCAATCCACTACATAACATAGTGCTAGGGCTGGGGTCAACCTCAATCCACTACAGAACATAGTGCTAGGGCTGGGTCAACCTCAATCCACTACAGAACATAGTGCTAGGCTGGGGTCAACCTCAATCCACTACAGACACATAGTGCTATGGCTGGGGTCAACCTCAATCCACTACAGAACATAGTGCTAGGGCTGGGGTCAACCTCAATCCACTACAGAACATAGTGCTAGGCTGGGGTCAACCTCAATCCACTACAGAACATAGTGCTAAGGGCTGGGGTCAACCTCAATCCACTACAGAACATAGTGCTAGGGCTGGGGTCAACCTCAATCCACTACAGAACATAGTGCTAGGGCTGGGGTCAACCTCAATCCACTACAGAACATAGTGCTAGGGCTGGGGTCAACCTCAATCCACTACAGAACATAGTGCTAGGGGCTGGGGTCAACCTCAATCCCACTACAGAACATAGTGCTAGGGCTGGGGTCAACCTCAATCCACTACAGAACATAGTGCTAGGGCTGGGGTCAACCTCAATCCACTACAGAACATAGTGCTAGGGCTGGGGTCAAACCTCAATCCACTACAGAACATAGTGCTAGGGCTGGGGTTCACCTCAATCCACTACAGAACATAGTGCTAGGGCTGGGGTCAACCTCAAATCCACTACAGAACATAGTGCTAGGGCTGGGGTCAACCTCAATCCACTACAGAACATAGTGCTAGGGCTGGTGGTCAACCTCAATCCACTACAGAACATAGTGCTAAGGGCTGGGGTCAACCTCAATCCACTACAGAACATAGTGCTAGGGCTGGGGTCAACCTCAATCCACTACAGAACATAGTGCTAGGGCTGGGGTCAACCTCAATCCACTACAGAACATAGTGCTAGGGCTGGGGTCAACCTCAATCCACTACAGAACATAGTGCTAGGGCTGGGGTCAACCTCAATCCACTACAGAACATAGTGGCTAGGGCTGGGGCCAACCTCAATCCACTACAGAACATAGTGCTAGGGCTGGGGTCAACCTCAATCCACTACAGAACATATGCTAGGGCTGGGGTCAACCTCAATCCACTACAGAACATAGTGCTAGGGCTGGGGTCAACCTCAATCCACTACAGAACATAGTGCTAGGGCTGGGGTCAACCTCAATCAACTACAGAACATAGTGCTAGGGCTGGGGTCAACCTCAATCCACTACAGAACATAGTGCTAGGGCTGGGGTCAACCTCAATCCACTACAGAACATAGTGCTAGGGCTGGGGTCAACCTCAATCCACTACAGAACATAGTGCTAGGGCTGGGGTCAACCTCAATCCACTACAGAACATAGTGCTAGGGCTGGGGTCAACCTCAATCCACTACAGAACATAGTGCTAGGGGCTGGGGTCAACCTAAATCCACAACAGAACATAGTGCTAGGGCTGGGGTCAACCTCAATCCACTACAGAACATAGTGCTAGGGCTGGGGTCAACCTCAATCCACTACAGAACATAGTGCTAGGGCTGGGGTCAACCTAAATCCACAACAGAACATAGTGCTAGGGCTGGGGCCAACCTCAATCCACTACAGAACATAGTGCTAGGGCTGGGGCCAACCTCAAACCACTACAGAACATAGTGCTAGGGCTGGGGCCAACCTCAATCCACTACAGAACATAGTGCTAAGGCTGGGGTCAACCTCAATCCACTACAGAACATAGTGCTAGGGTTGGGGCCAACCTCAATCCACTACAGAACATAGTGCTAAGGCTGGGGTCAACCTCAATCCACTTCAGAACATAGTGCTAGGGCTGGGGTCAACCTCAATCCACTACAGAACATAGTGCTAGGGCTGGGGTCAACCTCAATCCACTACAGAACATAGTGCTAGGGCTGGGGTCAACCTCAATCCACTACAGAACATAGTGCTAGGGCTGGGGTCAACCTCAATCAACTACAGAACATAGTGCTAAGGGCTGGGGTCAACCTCAATCCACTCCTAGGGGTCAAACCTCAATCCACTACAGAACATAGTGCTAGGGCTGGGGTCAACCTCAATCCACTACAGAACATAGTGCTAGGGCTGGGGTCAACCTCAATCCACTACAGAACATAGTGCTAGGGCTGGGGTCAACCTCAATCCACTACAGAACATAGTGCTAGGGCTGGGGTCAACCTCAATCCACTACAGAACATAGTGCTAGGGCTGGGGTCAACCTCAATCAACTACAGAACATAGTGCTAGGGCTGGGGTCAACCTCAATCCACTACAGAACATAGTGCTAGGGCTGGGGTCAACCTCAACCCACTACAGAACATAGTGCTAAGGCTGGGGTCAACCTCAATCAACTACAGAACATAGTGCTAGGGCTGGGGTCAACCTCAATCCATACAGAACATAGTGCTAAGGCTGGGTCAACCTCAATCCACTACAGAACATAGTGCTAGGGCTGGGGTCAACCTCAATCCACTACAGAACATAGTGCTAAGGCTGGGGTCAACCTCAATCCATCTACAGAACATAGTGCTAGGGCTGGGGTCAACCTCAATCCACTACAGAACATAGTGCTAAGGCTGGGGTCAACCTCAATCCACTACAGAACATAGTGCTAGGGCTGGGGTCAACCTCAATCCACTACAGAACATAGTGCTAGGGCTGGGGTCAACCTCAATCCACTACAGAACATAGTGCTAGGGCTGGGGTCAACCTCAATCCACTACAGAACATAGTGCTAGGGCTGGGGTCAACCTCAATCCACTACAGAACATAGTGCTAGGGCTGGGGCCAACCTCAATCCACTACAGAACATAGTGCTAGGGCTGGGGTCAACCTCAATCCACTACAGAACATAGTGCTAGGGCTGGGGTCAACCTCAATCCACTACAGAACATAGTGCTAGGGCTGGGGTCAACCTCAATCCACTACAGAACATAGTGCTAGGGCTGGGGTCAACCTCAATCAACTACAGAACATAGTGCTAGGGCTGGGGTCAACCTCAATCCACTACAGAACATAGTGCTAGGGCTGGGGTCAACCTCAATCCACTACAGAACATAGTGCTAGGGCTGGGGTCAACCTCAATCCACTACAGAACATAGTGCTAGGGCTGGGGTCAACCTCAATCCACTACAGAACATAGTGCTAGGGCTGGGGTCAACCTCCATCCACTACAGAACATAGTGCTAGGGCTGGGGTCAACCTAAATCCACAACAGAACATAGTGCTAGGGCTGGGGTCAACCTCAATCCACTACAGAACATAGTGCTAGGGCTGGGGTCAACCTCAATCCACTACAGAACATAGTGCTAGGGCTGGGGTCAACCTAAATCCACAACAGAACATAGTGCTAGGGCTGGGGCCAACCTCAATCCACTACAGAACATAGTGCTAGGGCTGGGGCCAACCTCAAACCACTACAGAACATAGTGCTAGGGCTGGGGCCAACCTCAATCCACTACAGAACATAGTGCTAAGGCTGGGGTCAACCTCAATCCACTACAGAACATAGTGCTAGGGTTGGGGCCAACCTCAATCCACTACAGAACATAGTGCTAAGGCTGGGGTCAACCTCAATCCACTTCAGAACATAGTGCTAAGGCTGGGGTCAACCTAAATCCACTACAGAACATAGTGCTAAGGCTGGGGTCAACCTCAATCCACTTCAGAACATAGTGCTAGGGCTGGGGTCAACCTCAATCCACTACAGAATAGGCAGTCAACCTCAATCCACTACAGAACATAGTGCTAAGGCTGGGGTCAACCTCAATCCACTACAGAACATAGTGCTAAGGGCTGGGGTCAACCTCAATCCACTACAGAACATAGTGCTAGGGCTGGGGTCAACCTCAATCCACTACAGAACATAGTGCTAAGGCTGGGGTCAACCTCAATCCACTACAGAACATAGTGCTAGGGCTGGGGTCAACCTCAATCCACTACAGAACATAGTGCTAAGGCTGGGGTCAACCTCAATCCACTACAGAACATAGTGCTAGGGCTGGGGTCAACCTCAATCCACTACAGAACATAGTGCTAGGGCTGGGGTCAACCTCAATCCACTACAGAACATAGTGGCTAGGGCTGGGTCAACCTCAATCCACTACAGAACATAGTGCTAGGGCTGGGGTCAACCTCAATCCACTACAGAACATAGTGCTAGGGCTGGGGCCAACCTCAATCCACTACAGAACATAGTGCTAGGGCTGGGGTCAACCTCAATCCACTACAGAACATAGTGCTAGGCTGGGGTCAACCTCAATCCACTACAGACATAGTGCTTAGGGCTGGGGTCAACCTCAATCCACTACAGAACATAGTGCTAGGGCTGGGGTCAACCTCAATCCACTACAGAAACATAGTGCTAGGGCTGGGGTCAACCTCAATCCACTACAGAACATATGCTAGGGCTGGGGTCAACCTCAATCCACTACAGAACATATGTGCTAGGGCTGGGTTCAACCTCAATCCACTACAGAACATAGTGCTAGGGCTGGGGTCAACCTCAATCCACTACAGAACATAGTGCTAGGGCTGGGGTCAACCTCAATCCACTTACAGAACATAGTGCTAGGGCTGGGGTCAACCTCAAATCCACTACAGAACATAGTGCTAGGGCTGGGGTCAACCTCAATCCACTACAGAACATAGTGCTAAGGGCTGGGGTCAACCTCAATCCACTACAGAACATAGTGCTAGGGCTGGGGTCAACCTCAATCCACTACAGAACATAGTGCTAGGGCTGGGGTCAACCTCAAATCCACTACAGAACATAGTGCTAGGGCTGGGGGTCAACCTCAATCCACTACAGAACATAGTGCTAGGGCTGGGGTCAACCTCAATCCACTACAGACATAGTGCTAGGGCTGGGGGTCAACCTCAATCCACTACAGAACATAGTGCTAGGGCTGGGGTCAACCTCAATCCACTACAGAACATAGTGCTAGGCTGGGGTCAACCTCAATCCACTACAGAACATAGTGCTAGGGCTGGGGTCAACCTCAATCCACTACAGAACATAGTGCTAAGGCTGGGGTCAACCTCAATCCACTACAGAACATAGTGCTAGGGCTGGGGTCAACCTCAATCCACTACAGAACATAGTGCTAGGCTGGGGTCAACCTCAATCCACTACAGAACATAGTTGCTAAGGCTGGGGTCAACCTCAATCCACTACAGAACATAGTGCTAGGGCTGGGGTCAACCTCAATCCACTACAGAACATAGTGCTAAGGCTGGGGTCAACCTCAATCCACTACAGAACATAGTGCTAAGGCTGGGGTCAACCTCAATCCACTACAGAACATAGTGCTAAGGCTGGGGTCACCTCAATCCACTACAGAACATAGTGCTAAGGCTGGGGTCAACCTCAATCCACTACAGAACATAGTGCTAGGGCTGGGGTCAACCTCAATCCACTACAGAACATAGTGCTAGGCTGGGGTCAACCTCAATCCACTACAGAACATAGTGCTAGGGCTGGGGTCAACCCTCAATCCACTACAGAACATAGTGCTAGGGCTGGGGTCAACCTCAATCCACTACAGAACATAGTGCTAGGCTGGGGTCAACCTCAATCCACTACAGAACATAGTGCTAGGGCTGGGGTCAACCTCAATCCACTACAGAACATAGTGCTAGGGCTGGGGTCAACCTCAATCCACTACAGAACATAGTGCTAGGGCTGGGGTCAACCTCAATCCACTACAGAACATAGTGCTAGGCTGGGGTCAACCTCAATCCACTACAGAACATAGTGCTAGGGCTGGGGTCAACCTCAATCACTACAGAACATAGTGCTAGGCTGGGGTCAACCTCAATCCACTACAGAACATAGTGCTAGGGCTGGGGTCAACCTCAATCCACTACAGAACATAGTGCTAGGGCTGGGGTCAACCTCAATCCACTACAGAACATAGTGCTAGGGCTGGGGTCAACCTCAATCCACTACAGAACATAGTGCTAGGGCTGGGGTCAACCTCAATCCACTACAGAACATAGTGCTAGGGCTGGGGTCAACCTCAATCCACATACAGAACATAGTGCTAAGGGTGGTTCAACCTCAATCGACTACAGAACATAGTGCTAGGGCTGGGGTCAACCTCAATCACTACAGAACATAGTGCTAGGGCTGGGGTCAACCTCAATCACTACAGAACATAGTGCTAGGTCTGGGGTCAACCTCAATCCACTACAGAACATAGTGCTAGGGCTGGGGTCAACCTCAACCACTACAGAACATAGTGCTAGGGCTGGGGTCAACCTCATCACTACAGAACATAGTGCTAGGGCTGGGGTTCAACCTCAAATCCACTACAGAACATAGTGCTAGGGCTGGGGTCAACCTCAATCCACTACAGAACATAGTGCTAAGGGGCTGGGGTCAACCTCAATCCGACTACAGAACATAGTGCTAGGGCTGGGGTCAACCTCAACCACTACAGAACATAGTGCTAGGGCTGGGGTCAACCTCAATCCACTACAGAACATAGTGCTAGGGCTGGGGTCAACCTCAATCAACTACAGAACATAGTGGCTAGGTGCTGGGGTCAACCTCAATCCACTACAGAACATAGTGCTAGGGGCTGGGGTCAACCTCAATCCACTACAGAACATAGTGCTAGGGCTGGGGTCAACCTCAATCCACTACAGAACATAGTGCTAGGGCTGGGGTCAACCTCAATCCACTACAGAACATAGTGCTAGGGCTGGGGTCAACCTCAATCCACTACAGAACATAGTGCTAGGGCTGGGGTCAACCTCAATCCACTACAGAACATAGTGCTAGGGCTGGGGTCAACCTCAATCCACTACAGAACATAGTGCTAGGGCTGGGGTCAACCTCAATCCACTACAGAACATAGTGCTAGGGCTGGGGTCAACCTCAATCCACTACAGAACATAGTGCTAGGGCTGGGGTCAACCTCAATCCACTACAGAACATAGTGCTAGGGCTGGGGTCAACCTCAATCCACTACAGAACATAGTGCTAGGGCTGGGGTCAACCTCAATCCACTACAGAACATAGTGCTAGGGCTGGGGTCAACCTCAATCCACTACAGAACATAGTGCTAGGGCTGGGGTCAACCTCAATCCACTACAGACATAGTGCTAGGGCTGGGGTCAACCTCAATCCACTACAGAACATAGTGCTAGGGCTGGGGTCAACCTCAAATCCACTACAGAACATAGTGCTAGGGCTGGGGTCAACCTCAATCCACTACAGAAATAGTGCTAGGGCTGGGGTCACCTCAATCCACTACAGAACATAGTGCTAGGGCTGGGGTCAACCTCAAGCCACTACAGAACATAGTGCTAGGGCTGGGGTCAACCTCAATCAACTACAGAACATAGTGCTAGGGCTGGGGGTCAACCTCAATCCACTACAGAACATAGTGCTAGGCTGGGGTCAACCTCAATCCACTACAGAACATAGTGCTAGGCTGGGGTCAACCTCAATCCACTACAGAACATAGTGCCTAGGGCTGGGGTCAACCTCAATCCACTCAGAACATAGTGCTAGGGCTGGGTCAACCTCATCCACTACAGAACATAGGGCTAGGGCTGGGGTCAACCTCAATCCACTAGCAGAACATAGTGCTAGGGCTGGGGTCAACCTCAATCCACTACAGAACTATAGTGCTAGGGCTGGGGTCAACCTCAATCCACAAATAGTGCTAGGGCTGGGGCAAACCTCAATCCACTACAGAACATAGTGCTAGGGCTGGGGTCAACCTCAATCCACTACAGAACATAGTGCTAGGGCTGGGGTCAACCTCAATCCACTACAGAACATAGTGCTAGGGCTGGGGGTCAACCTCAATCCACTACAGAACATAGTGCTAGGGCTGGGGTCAACCTCAATCCACTACAGAACATAGTGCTAGGGCTGGGGTCAACCTCAATCCACTACAGAACATAGTGCTAGGGCTGGGGTCAACCTCAATCCACTACAGAACATAGTGCTAGGGCTGGGGTCAACCTCAATCCACTACAGAACATAGTGCTAGGGCTGGGGTCAACCTCAATCAACTACAGAACATAGTGCTAGGGCTGGGTCCAACCTCAAATCCACTACAGAACATATGCTAGGGCTGGGGTCAACCTCAATCCACTACAGAACATAGTGCTAGGGCTGGGGTCAACCTCAATCCACTACAGAACATAGTGCTAGGGCTGGGTCAACCTCAATCCACTACAGAACATAGTGCTAGGGCTGGGGTCAACCTAATCCAACTACAGAACATAGTGCTAGGGCTGGGGTCAACCTCAATCCACTACAGAACATAGTGCTAGGGCTGGGGTCAACCTCAATCCACTACAGAACATAGTGCTAGGGCTGGGGTCAACCTCAATCCACTACAAGAACATAGTGCTAGGCTGGGGTCACCTCAATCCACTACAGAACATAGTGCTAGGCTGGGGGTCAACCTCAATCCACTACAGAACATAGTGCTAGGCTGGGGTCAACCTCAATCCACTACAGAACATAGTGGCTAGGGCTGGGGTCAACCTCAATCCACTACAGAACATAGTGCTAGGCTGGGGTCAACCTCAATCCACTACAGAACAGAGTGCTAGGGCTGGGGTCCAACCTCAATCCACTACAGAACATAGTGCTAGGGCTGGGTCAACCTCAATCCACTACAGAAAATAGTGCTAGGGCTGGGGTCAACCTCAATCCACTACAGAACATAGTGCTAGGGCTGGGGTCAACCTCAATCCACTACAGAACATAGTGCTAAGTGCTGGGGTCAACCTCAATCCACTACAGAACATAGTGCTAGGGCTGGGGTCCAACCTCAATCACTACAGAACATAGTGCTAAGGCGGGTCAACCTCAAGTCCACTACAGAACATAGTGCTAAGGCTGGGGTCAACCTCAATCCACTACAGAACATAGTGCTAAGGCTGGGGTCAACCTCAATCCACTACAGAACATAGTGCTAGGGCTGGGGTCAACTCAATCCACTACAGAACATAGTGCTAGGGCTGGGGTCAACCTCAATCCACTACAGAACATAGTGCTAGGGCTGGGGGTCAACCTCATCCACTACAGAACATAGTGCTAGGGCTGGGGTCAACTCAATCCACTACAGAACATAGTGCTAGGGCTGGGGCAACCTCAATCCACTACAGAACATAGTGCTAGGGCTGGGGTCAACCTCAATCCACTACAGAACATAGTGCTAGGGGCTGGGGTCAACCTCAATCCACTACAGAACATAGTGCTAGGGCTGGGGTCAACCTCAATCCACTACAGAACATAGTGCTTAGGGCTGGGGTCAACCTCAATCCACTACAGAACATAGTGCTAGGGCTGGGGTCAACCTCAATCCACTACAGAACATAGTGCTAGGGCTGGGGTCAACCTCAATCCACTACAGAACATAGTGCTAGGGCTGGGGTCAACCTCAATCCACTACAGAACATAGTGCTAGGGCTGGGGTCAACCTCAATCCACTACAGAACATAGTGCTAGGGCTGGGGTCAACCTCAATCCACTACAGAACATAGTGCTAGGGCTGGGGTCAACCTCAATCCACTACAGAACATAGTGCTAGGGCTGGGGTCAACCTCAATCCACTACAGAACATAGTGCTAGGGCTGGGGTCAACCTCAATCCACTACAGAACATAGTGCTAGGGCTGGGGTCAACCTCAATCCACTACAGAACATAGTGCTAGGGCTGGGGTCAACCTCAATCCACTACAGAACATAGTGCTAGGGCTGGGGTCAACCTCAATCCACTACAGAACATAGTGCTAGGGCTGGGGTCAACCTCAATCCACTACAGAACATAGTGCTAGGGCTGGGGTCAACCTCAATCCACTACAGAACATAGTGCTAGGGCTGGGGTCAACCTCAATCCACTACAGAACATAGTGCTAGGGCTGGGGTCAACCTCAATCCACTACAGAACATAGTGCTAGGGCTGGGGTCAACCTCAATCCACTACAGAACATAGTGCTAGGGCTGGGGTCAACCTCAATCCACTACAGAACATAGTGCTAGGGCTGGGGTCAACCTCAATCCACTACAGAACATAGTGCTAGGGCTGGGGTCAACCTCAATCCACTACAGAACATAGTGCTAGGGCTGGGGTCAACCTCAATCCACTACAGAACATAGTGCTAGGGCTGGGGTCAACCTCAATCCACTACAGAACATAGTGCTAGGGCTGGGGTCAACCTCAATCCACTACAGAACATAGTGCTAGGGCTGGGGTCAACCTCAATCCACTACAGAACATAGTGCTAGGGCTGGGGTCAACCTCAATCCACTACAGAACATAGTGCTAGGGCTGGGGTCAACCTCAATCCACTACAGAACATAGTGCTAGGGCTGGGGTCAACCTCAATCCACTACAGAACATAGTGCTAGGGCTGGGGTCAACCTCAATCCACTACAGAACATAGTGCTAGGGCTGGGGTCAACCTCAATCCACTACAGAACATAGTGCTAGGGCTGGGGTCAACCTCAATCCACTACAGAACATAGTGCTAGGGCTGGGGTCAACCTCAATCCACTACAGAACATAGTGCTAGGGCTGGGGTCAACCTCAATCCACTACAGAACATAGTGCTAGGGCTGGGGTCAACCTCAATCCACTACAGAACATAGTGCTAGGGCTGGGGTCAACCTCAATCCACTACAGAACATAGTGCTAGGGCTGGGGTCAACCTCAATCCACTACAGAACATAGTGCTAGGGCTGGGGTCAACCTCAATCCACTACAGAACATAGTGCTAGGGCTGGGGTCAACCTCAATCCACTACAGAACATAGTGCTAGGGCTGGGGTCAACCTCAATCCACTACAGAACATAGTGCTAGGGCTGGGGTCAACCTCAATCCACTACAGAACATAGTGCTAGGGCTGGGGTCAACCTCAATCCACTACAGAACATAGTGCTAGGGCTGGGGTCAACCTCAATCCACTACAGAACATAGTGCTAGGGCTGGGGTCAACCTCAATCCACTACAGAACATAGTGCTAGGGCTGGGGTCAACCTCAATCCACTACAGAACATAGTGCTAGGGCTGGGGTCAACCTCAATCCACTACAGAACATAGTGCTAGGGCTGGGGTCAACCTCAATCCACTACAGAACATAGTGCTAGGGCTGGGGTCAACCTCAATCCACTACAGAACATAGTGCTAGGGCTGGGGTCAACCTCAATCCACTACAGAACATAGTGCTAGGGCTGGGGTCAACCTCAATCCACTACAGAACATAGTGCTAGGGCTGGGGTCAACCTCAATCCACTACAGAACATAGTGCTAGGGCTGGGGTCAACCTCAATCCACTACAGAACATAGTGCTAGGGCTGGGGTCAACCTCAATCCACTACAGAACATAGTGCTAGGGCTGGGGTCAACCTCAATCCACTACAGAACATAGTGCTAGGGCTGGGGTCAACCTCAATCCACTACAGAACATAGTGCTAGGGCTGGGGTCAACCTCAATCCACTACAGAACATAGTGCTAGGGCTGGGGTCAACCTCAATCCACTACAGAACATAGTGCTAGGGCTGGGGTCAACCTCAATCCACTACAGAACATAGTGCTAGGGCTGGGGTCAACCTCAATCCACTACAGAACATAGTGCTAGGGCTGGGGTCAACCTCAATCCACTACAGAACATAGTGCTAGGGCTGGGGTCAACCTCAATCCACTACAGAACATAGTGCTAGGGCTGGGGTCAACCTCAATCCACTACAGAACATAGTGCTAGGGCTGGGGTCAACCTCAATCCACTACAGAACATAGTGCTAGGGCTGGGGTCAACCTCAATCCACTACAGAACATAGTGCTAGGGCTGGGGTCAACCTCAATCCACTACAGAACATAGTGCTAGGGCTGGGGTCAACCTCAATCCACTACAGAACATAGTGCTAGGGCTGGGGTCAACCTCAATCCACTACAGAACATAGTGCTAGGGCTGGGGTCAACCTCAATCCACTACAGAACATAGTGCTAGGGCTGGGGTCAACCTCAATCCACTACAGAACATAGTGCTAGGGCTGGGGTCAACCTCAATCCACTACAGAACATAGTGCTAGGGCTGGGGTCAACCTCAATCCACTACAGAACATAGTGCTAGGGCTGGGGTCAACCTCAATCCACTACAGAACATAGTGCTAGGGCTGGGGTCAACCTCAATCCACTACAGAACATAGTGCTAGGGCTGGGGTCAACCTCAATCCACTACAGAACATAGTGCTAGGGCTGGGGTCAACCTCAATCCACTACAGAACATAGTGCTAGGGCTGGGGTCAACCTCAATCCACTACAGAACATAGTGCTAGGGCTGGGGTCAACCTCAATCCACTACAGAACATAGTGCTAGGGCTGGGGTCAACCTCAATCCACTACAGAACATAGTGCTAGGGCTGGGGTCAACCTCAATCCACTACAGAACATAGTGCTAGGGCTGGGGTCAACCTCAATCCACTACAGAACATAGTGCTAGGGCTGGGGTCAACCTCAATCCACTACAGAACATAGTGCTAGGGCTGGGGTCAACCTCAATCCACTACAGAACATAGTGCTAGGGCTGGGGTCAACCTCAATCCACTACAGAACATAGTGCTAGGGCTGGGGTCAACCTCAATCCACTACAGAACATAGTGCTAGGGCTGGGGTCAACCTCAATCCACTACAGAACATAGTGCTAGGGCTGGGGTCAACCTCAATCCACTACAGAACATAGTGCTAGGGCTGGGGTCAACCTCAATCCACTACAGAACATAGTGCTAGGGCTGGGGTCAACCTCAATCCACTACAGAACATAGTGCTAGGGCTGGGGTCAACCTCAATCCACTACAGAACATAGTGCTAGGGCTGGGGTCAACCTCAATCCACTACAGAACATAGTGCTAGGGCTGGGGTCAACCTCAATCCACTACAGAACATAGTGCTAGGGCTGGGGTCAACCTCAATCCACTACAGAACATAGTGCTAGGGCTGGGGTCAACCTCAATCCACTACAGAACATAGTGCTAGGGCTGGGGTCAACCTCAATCCACTACAGAACATAGTGCTAGGGCTGGGGTCAACCTCAATCCACTACAGAACATAGTGCTAGGGCTGGGGTCAACCTCAATCCACTACAGAACATAGTGCTAGGGCTGGGGTCAACCTCAATCCACTACAGAACATAGTGCTAGGGCTGGGGTCAACCTCAATCCACTACAGAACATAGTGCTAGGGCTGGGGTCAACCTCAATCCACTACAGAACATAGTGCTAGGGCTGGGGTCAACCTCAATCCACTACAGAACATAGTGCTAGGGCTGGGGTCAACCTCAATCCACTACAGAACATAGTGCTAGGGCTGGGGTCAACCTCAATCCACTACAGAACATAGTGCTAGGGCTGGGGTCAACCTCAATCCACTACAGAACATAGTGCTAGGGCTGGGGTCAACCTCAATCCACTACAGAACATAGTGCTAGGGCTGGGGTCAACCTCAATCCACTACAGAACATAGTGCTAGGGCTGGGGTCAACCTCAATCCACTACAGAACATAGTGCTAGGGCTGGGGTCAACCTCAATCCACTACAGAACATAGTGCTAGGGCTGGGGTCAACCTCAATCCACTACAGAACATAGTGCTAGGGCTGGGGTCAACCTCAATCCACTACAGAACATAGTGCTAGGGCTGGGGTCAACCTCAATCCACTACAGAACATAGTGCTAGGGCTGGGGTCAACCTCAATCCACTACAGAACATAGTGCTAGGGCTGGGGTCAACCTCAATCCACTACAGAACATAGTGCTAGGGCTGGGGTCAACCTCAATCCACTACAGAACATAGTGCTAGGGCTGGGGTCAACCTCAATCCACTACAGAACATAGTGCTAGGGCTGGGGTCAACCTCAATCCACTACAGAACATAGTGCTAGGGCTGGGGTCAACCTCAATCCACTACAGAACATAGTGCTAGGGCTGGGGTCAACCTCAATCCACTACAGAACATAGTGCTAGGGCTGGGGTCAACCTCAATCCACTACAGAACATAGTGCTAGGGCTGGGGTCAACCTCAATCCACTACAGAACATAGTGCTAGGGCTGGGGTCAACCTCAATCCACTACAGAACATAGTGCTAGGGCTGGGGTCAACCTCAATCCACTACAGAACATAGTGCTAGGGCTGGGGTCAACCTCAATCCACTACAGAACATAGTGCTAGGGCTGGGGTCAACCTCAATCCACTACAGAACATAGTGCTAAGGCTGGGGTCAACCTCAATCCACTACAGAACATAGTGCTAGGGCTGGGGTCAACCTCAATCCACTACAGAACATAGTGCTAGGGCTGGGGTCAACCTCAATCCACTACAGAACATAGTGCTAGGGCTGGGGTCAACCTCAATCCACTACAGAACATAGTGGCTAAGGCTGGGGTCAACCTCAATCCACTACAGAACATAGTGCTAGGGCTGGGGTCAACCTCAATCCACTACAGAACATAGTGCTAGGGCTGGGGTCAACCTCAATCCACTACAGAAACATAGTGCTAGGGCTGGGGTCAACCTCAATCCACTACAGAACATAGTGCTAGGGCTGGGGGTCAACCTCAATCCACTACAGAACATAGTGCTAGGGCTGGGGTCCAACCTCAATCCACTACAGAACATAGTGCTAGGGGCTGGGTCAACCTCAATCCACTACAGAACATAGTGCTAGGGCTGGGGTCAACCTCAATCCACTACAGAACATAGTGCTAGGGCTGGGGTCAACCTCAATCCACTACAGAACATAGTGCTAGGGCTGGGGTCAACCTCAATCCACTACAGAACATAGTGCTAGGGCTGGGGTCAACCTCAATCCACTACAGAACATAGTGCTAAGGCTGGGGTCAACCTCAATCCACTACAGAACATAGTGCTAGGGCTGGGGTCAACCTCAATCCACTACAGAACATAGTGCTAGGGCTGGGGTCAACCTCAATCCACTACAGAACATAGTGCTAGGGCTGGGGTCAACCTCAATCCACTACAGAACATAGTGCTAGGGCTGGGGTCAACCTCAATCCACTACAGAACATAGTGCTAGGGCTGGGGTCAACCTCAATCCACTACAGAACATAGTGCTAGGGCTGGGGTCAACCTCAATCCACTACAGAACATAGTGCTAGGGCTGGGGTCAACCTCAATCCACTACAGAACATAGTGCTAGGGCTGGGGTCAACCTCAATCCACTACAGAACATAGTGCTAGGGCTGGGGTCAACCTCAATCCACTACAGAACATAGTGCTAGGGCTGGGGTCAACCTCAATCCACTACAGAACATAGTGCTAGGGCTGGGGTCAACCTCAATCCACTACAGAACATAGTGCTAGGGCTGGGGTCAACCTCAATCCACTACAGAACATAGTGCTAGGGCTGGGGTCAACCTCAATCCACTACAGAACATAGTGCTAGGGCTGGGGTCAACCTCAATCCACTACAGAACATAGTGCTAGGGCTGGGGTCAACCTCAATCCACTACAGAACATAGTGCTAGGGCTGGGGTCAACCTCAATCCACTACAGAACATAGTGCTAGGGCTGGGGTCAACCTCAATCCACTACAGAACATAGTGCTAGGGCTGGGGTCAACCTCAATCCACTACAGAACATAGTGCTAGGGCTGGGGTCAACCTCAATCCACTACAGAACATAGTGCTAGGGCTGGGGTCAACCTCAATCCACTACAGAACATAGTGCTAGGGCTGGGGTCAACCTCAATCCACTACAGAACATAGTGCTAGGGCTGGGGTCAACCTCAATCCACTACAGAACATAGTGCTAGGGCTGGGGTCAACCTCAATCCACTACAGAACATAGTGCTAGGGCTGGGGTCAACCTCAATCCACTACAGAACATAGTGCTAGGGCTGGGGTCAACCTCAATCCACTACAGAACATAGTGCTAGGGCTGGGGTCAACCTCAATCCACTACAGAACATAGTGCTAGGGCTGGGGTCAACCTCAATCCACTACAGAACATAGTGCTAGGGCTGGGGTCAACCTCAATCCACTACAGAACATAGTGCTAGGGCTGGGGTCAACCTCAATCCACTACAGAACATAGTGCTAGGGCTGGGGTCAACCTCAATCCACTACAGAACATAGTGCTAGGGCTGGGGTCAACCTCAATCCACTACAGAACATAGTGCTAGGGCTGGGGTCAACCTCAATCCACTACAGAACATAGTGCTAGGGCTGGGGTCAACCTCAATCCACTACAGAACATAGTGCTAGGGCTGGGGTCAACCTCAATCCACTACAGAACATAGTGCTAGGGCTGGGGTCAACCTCAATCCACTACAGAACATAGTGCTAGGGCTGGGGTCAACCTCAATCCACTACAGAACATAGTGCTAGGGCTGGGGTCAACCTCAATCCACTACAGAACATAGTGCTAGGGCTGGGGTCAACCTCAATCCACTACAGAACATAGTGCTAGGGCTGGGGTCAACCTCAATCCACTACAGAACATAGTGCTAGGGCTGGGGCCAACCTCAATCCACTACAGAACATAGTGCTAGGGCTGGGGTCAACCTCAATCCACTACAGAACATAGTGCTAGGGCTGGGGTCAACCTCAATCCACTACAGAACATAGTGCTAGGCTGGGGTCAACCTCAATCCACTACAGAACATAGTGCTAAGGCTGGGGTCAACCTCAATCCACTACAGAACATAGTGCTAAGGCTGGGGTCAACCTCAATCCACTACAGAACATAGTGCTAGGGCTGGGGTCAACCTCAATCCACTACAGAACATAGTGCTAGGGCTGGGGTCAACCTCAATCCACTACAGAACATAGTGCTAAGGCTGGGGTCAACCTCAATCCACTACAGAACATAGTGCTAAGGCTGGGGTCAACCTCAATCCACTACAGAACATAGTGCTAGGGCTGGGGTCAACCTCAATCCACTACAGAACATAGTGCTAGGGCTGGGGTCAACCTCAATCCACTACAGAACATAGTGCTAGGGCTGGGGTCAACCTCAATCCACTACAGAACATAGTGCTAGGGCTGGGGTCAACCTAAATCCACTACAGAACATAGTGCTAGGGCTGGGGTCAACCTCAATCCACTACAGAACATAGTGCTAGGGCTGGGGTCAACCTCAATCCACTACAGAACATAGTGCTAGGGCTGGGGTCAACCTCAATCCACTACAGAACATAGTGCTAGGGCTGGGGTCAACCTCAATCCACTACAGAACATAGTGCTAGGGCTGGGGCCAACCTCAATCCACTACAGAACATAGTGCTAGGGCTGGGGTCAACCTCAATCCACTACAGAACATAGTGCTAAGGCTGGGGTCAACCTCAATCCACTACAGAACATAGTGCTAGGGCTGGGGTCAACCTCAATCCACTACAGAACATAGTGCTAAGGCTGGGGTCAACCTCAATCCACTACAGAACATAGTGCTAGGGCTGGGGTCAACCTCAATCCACTACAGAACATAGTGCTAGGGCTGGGGTCAACCTCAATCCACTACAGAACATAGTGCTAGGGCTGGGGTCAACCTCAATCCACTACAGAACATAGTGCTAGGGCTGGGGTCAACCTCAATCCACTACAGAACATAGTGCTAGGGCTGGGGTCAACCTCAATCCACTACAGAACATAGTGCTAGGGCTGGGGTCAACCTCAATCCACTACAGAACATAGTGCTAGGGCTGGGGTCAACCTCAATCCACTACAGAACATAGTGCTAGGGCTGGGGTCAACCTCAATCCACTACAGAACATAGTGCTAGGGCTGGGGTCAACCTCAATCCACTACAGAACATAGTGCTAGGGCTGGGGTCAACCTCAATCCACTACAGAACATAGTGCTAGGGCTGGGGTCAACCTCAATCCACTACAGAACATAGTGCTAGGGCTGGGGTCAACCTCAATCCACTACAGAACATAGTGCTAGGGCTGGGGTCAACCTCAATCCACTACAGAACATAGTGCTAGGGCTGGGGTCAACCTCAATCCACTACAGAACATAGTGCTAAGGCTGGGGTCAACCTCAATCCACTACAGAACATAGTGCTAGGGCTGGGTCAACCTCAATCCACTACAGAACATAGTGCTAAGGCTGGGGTCAACCTCAATCCACTACAGAACATAGTGCTAGGGCTGGGGTCAACCTCAATCCACTACAGAACATAGTGCTAAGGCTGGGGTCAACCTCAATCCACTACAGAACATAGTGCTAGGGCTGGGGTCAACCTCAATCCACTACAGAACATAGTGCTAGGGCTGGGGTCAACCTCAATCCACTACAGAACATAGTGCTAGGGCTGGGGTCAACCTCAATCCACTACAGAACATAGTGCTAGGGCTGGGGTCAACCTCAATCCACTACAGAACATAGTGCTAGGGCTGGGGCCAACCTCAATCCACTACAGAACATAGTGCTAGGGCTGGGGTCAACCTCAATCCACTACAGAACATAGTGCTAGGGCTGGGGTCAACCTCAATCCACTACAGAACATAGTGCTAGGGCTGGGGTCAACCTCAATCCACTACAGAACATAGTGCTAGGGCTGGGGTCAACCTCAATCAACTACAGAACATAGTGCTAGGGCTGGGGTCAACCTCAATCCACTACAGAACATAGTGCTAGGGCTGGGGTCAACCTCAATCCACTACAGAACATAGTGCTAGGGCTGGGGTCAACCTCAATCCACTACAGAACATAGTGCTAGGGCTGGGGTCAACCTCAATCCACTACAGAACATAGTGCTAGGGCTGGGGTCAACCTAAATCCACAACAGAACATAGTGCTAGGGCTGGGGTCAACCTCAATCCACTACAGAACATAGTGCTAGGGCTGGGGTCAACCTCAATCCACTAGAACATAGTGCTAGGGGGGTCAACCTAAATCCACAACAGAACATAGTGCTAGGGCTGGGGCCAACCTCAATCCACTACAGAACATAGTGCTAGGGCTGGGCCAACCTCAAACACTACAGAACATAGTGCTAGGGCTGGGGCCAACCTCAATCCACTACAGAACATAGTGCTAAGGCTGGGGTCAACCTCAATCCACTACAGAACATAGTGCTAGGGTTGGGGCCAACCTCAATCCACTACAGAACATAGTGCTAAGGCTGGGGTCAACCTCAATCCACTACAGAACATAGTGCTAAGGCTGGGGTCAACCTCAATCCACTTCAGAACATAGTGCTAGGGCTGGGGTCAACCTCAATCCACTACAGAACATAGTGCTAAGGCTGGGGTCAACCTCAATCCACTACAGAACATAGTGCTAAGGCTGGGGTCAACCTCAATCCACTACAGAACATAGTGCTAAGGCTGGGGTCGGGTCAACCTCAATCCACTACAGAACATAGTGCTAGGGCTGGGGTCAACCTCAATCACTACAGAACATAGTGCTAAGGCTGGGGTCAACCTCAATCCACTACAGAACATAGTGCTAGGGCTGGGGTCAACCTCAATCCACTACAGAACATAGTGCTAAGGCTGGGGTCAACCTCAATCCACTACAGAACATAGTGCTAGGGCTGGGGTCAACCTCATCCACTACAGAACATAGTGCTAGGCTGGGGTCAACTCAATCCACTACAGAACATAGTGCTAGGGCTGGGGTCAACCTCAATCCACTACAGAACATAGTGCTAGGGCTGGGGTCAACCTCAATCCACTACAGAACATAGTGCTAGGGCTGGGGCAACCTCAATCCACTACAGAACATAGTGCTAGGGCTGGGGTCACCTCAATCCACTACAGAACATAGTGCTAGGGCTGGGGTCAACCTCAATCCACTACAGAACATAGTGCTAGGGCTGGGGTCAACCTCAATCCACTACAGAACATAGTGCTAGGGCTGGGGTCCAACCTCAATCCACTACAGAACATAGTGCTAGGGCTGGGGTCAACCTCAATCCACTACAGAACATAGTGCTAGGGCTGGGGTCAACCTCAATCCACTACAGAACATAGTGCTAGGGCTGGGGTCAACCTAATCCACAACAGAACATAGTGCTAGGGCTGGGGTCAACCTCAATCCACTACAGAACATAGTGCTAGGGCTGGGGTCAACCTCATCCACTACAGAACATAGTGCTAGGGCTGGGGTCAACCTAAATCACAACAGAACATAGTGCTAGGGCTGGGGCCAACCTCAATCCACTACAGAACATAGTGCTAGGGCTGGGGCCAACCTCAAACCACTACAGAACATAGTGCTAGGGCTGGGGCCAACCTCAATCCACTACAGAACATAGTGCTAAGGCTGGGGTCTCTCCTCTCTCCTCTCCTCTCTCATCCCTCTCTCTCTCTCCTCCCCTCCCCCTCTCCGCTCTCTCTCTCCCTCCCTCCCCCTGCTCTCTCTCTCTCTGTCTCTCTCTCTCCCCATCCTCACTCTCTCTCTCTTTCTCCCCACCCTCTCTCTCTCTCTCTCTCTCTCTCTCACTTTCTCCCCACCTCTCTCTCTCTCTCTCTCTCTCTCTCGCTCTCTCTCTCTCACTCCCCATCTCTCTCTCTCTCGCTCTTTCTCCCCACCCTCTCTCTCCCCATCTCTCTCTCTCTCCCCATCTCTCTCTCTCACTCTTTCTCCCCACCCTCTCTCTCTCCCCATCTCTCCCTCTCTTTCTCCCCACCCTCTCTCTCTTCCCCCCTCTCTCTATCGCCTCTCTCTTCCCATCTCTCGCTCTCTCTCTCTTTCTCTCCGCCCTCTCTCTCTCTTCCCATCTTTCTCTCTCTCTCTCCCCCCCTCTCACTATTTCTCTCTCCCCCATCGCTCTCTCTTTCTCTCCCCTCCCCTTCTCTCTCTCTCCCCATCTCTCGCTCTCTCCTCTCTCTCTCTCTCTCCTCTCTCTGTCTTCCCATCTCTCTCCCCCTCTCTCACTCTCTCTCCCCCCCTTCCTCTCTATCTCTCCCCCCCATCTCTCTCTCTCTCTATCTTTCCCCCCATCTCTCCATCTCTCTCTCCCCATCGCTCACTCTTTCTCTCTCTCGCTCTCCCTCAGACGGGGCTGATGGTGGCGTGTTACCAGGGTTACGTTGATGTTGTCATAGCGCTGGCCCAGTGTTCTCACCTGGATGTCAACTGGCAGGACAAGGAGGGGAACACTGCCCTCATCACCGCTGCCCAGGCAGGTAGGACACACACACACCTACACACTCACCCGCATGCGCGTACACACACACACACTTCAAAAGGTTCATAGCCCTCTCTTTATCTCTCTCTCTTTCCCCCATTCCTCTCTCTCTTTCCCCCATTCCTCTCTCTCTCCCTCATTCCTCTCTCTCCCTCATTCCTCTCTCTCTCCCTCATTCCTCTCTCTTTCCCCCATTCCTCTCTCTTTCCCTCATTCCTCTCTCTTTCCCTCATTCCTCTCTCTTTCCCTCATTCCTCTCTCTTTCCCCCATTCCTCTCTCTCTTTCCCCCATTCCTCTCTCTTTCCCTCATTCCTCTCTCTTTCCCTCATTCCTCTCTCTTTCCCTCATTCCTCTCTCTCTTTCCCCCATTCCTCTCTCTCTCCCTCATTCCTCTCTTTCCCTCATTCCTCTCTCTTTCCCTCATTCCTCTCTCTTTCCCTCAATCCTCTCTCTCTCCCTCATTCCTCTCTCTTTCCCCCATTCCTCTCTCTCTTTCCCCCATTCCTTTCTCTTTCCCTCATTCCTCTCTCTTTCCCTCATTCCTCTCTCTTTCCCTCATTCCTCTCTCTTTCCCTCATTCCTCTCTCTTTCCCTCATTCCTCTCTCTCCCCCATTCCTCTCTCTCCCCCATTCCTCTCTCTTTCCCTCATTCCTCTCTCTCTCCCTCATTCCTCTCTCTTTCCCTCATTCCTCTCTCTTTCCCTCATTCCTCTCTCTTTCCCTCATTCCTCTCTCTTTCCCTCATTCCTCTCTCTCTCCCTCATTCCTCTCTCTGTCCCTCATTCCCCTCCTTCCCTCCCTTCCTCCAGGTCACATAATGATCAGTAACTACCTGTTGAACTACTTCCCTGGTCTGGACATAGAGAGGAGGAACTGTCATGGCTTCACTGCTCTGATGAAGGCTGCTATGCAGGGCAAGGTGGAGTGTGTACGAGCCCTGATGCTAGCAGGTACTTACACAGATGGACACAAACAAATTACTTTACTTTCACTTATATTTCAATATTTAACTTCAAACAGTAACTTCTAGCATGAATAACATCTACCACCAGTAAGGTGATATCTTCAGGATGTCGTCATACATTTTTCTCCTCATGCCTTTCCTTCTCCTCCTCTCCTCTTTAAGGAGCTGACATGGAGATGAGAGACTTTGGTCGTAAGCTGACCTCCAGAGAGTGGGCGCTCTTCACGGGACGCTACGAAACCGCCTGGGCCATGACACGCCTCCTCTCCCGACCCTGTCCTTATCAACTGTGTGACGCTTACAGGTAGACTCAACTTTATGAGTAATGTTGATGAATGATGAGGATGACAATAATGATGATGGTGAGGATAATGATGATGATGGTGATGATGATATTAATGATGGTGATATTGATGAGGATGATAATGATGGTGATGAGGATGATAATAATGATGATGGTGATGAGGATGATAATGATGGTGATGAGGATGATAATTGTGATATTGATGAGGATGTTGTTGGTGGTGGTGATGATTCTTATTATCATTATATAATGTCATCGATATAATTGAATATGGTTATATTTCCAATCGTATTATTTCCTAATCTGATATTATTGTTATGGTCCAGAGTGGCCCCAGCTGGTTTCTCTAATAGCCAATGCCCCGGAGGCTGTGTGTAGCTTGACATACTTCATAGAGTACTACCACTATTACTAGCTAAGTCATTATATTCATGTAATTGTATTATTTTCCAGTCCAGAGTGGCCTCAGCTGGCGTCTCTAGTATCTAAGGCCCGGGAGCCTCGAGGCTGTATGCAGCGTATATCAGACACCATACGGAACGCTCTGACATTCGCTAACATCACAGAGCCTGACGACGAAGGAGTCTTAGATCACCTAGTCACCGTGACAACAGCCCTAGGGAGCCCCTTTGTGGCGCTGGCGTGTACCACCGTGAGTTAGAAACTTCTGTTTCTTCCTCTTTCTACTATTTAACCTTTCTCTCTGTCTTTGTCGCTCCCTCTCTCTGGCTTTATGTTCTCGTTGCTCCCTCCCCCTCCTTATGAGTACCTTTGTTCTTACTCTCTAGGTGTGTCCGTCAAGCCCGCCCTGCGTGGGTAAACGTCGTTACTCCGTCCCGGAGATCCTCCGACGCCAACGGGCCAAAGAACTGAAAACCCAGAACCCTGAGAGGCTCGACGACCACCGCAAACTCTTCCAGAATTCACGGGTCACTCTGGTGCCTAAACCTCCAAAGGATCGGCGGTCCAGCCTCCCGCCGCAGAACAAAAGCCCCACCACGACTAACCCTAACCTGGGTACGGTGTCTGGATCTGGGGCCGTTTCCTCGGTGGCCCTGCGTAGAGCTAGCCTGCTGCCTCTGGGTATGGTGAGACGTAGTAGTGTACGACCAGGGCTGTCCATTCCCAAGGTGAGAATCACTAAGGCCCCAACGCCAACCTATGAACCTGAGAGAGTCCGCAGGAAGAGTAGCTTTAAAGACGGAGCGGGCGACTTCCTGCAGCTCCCAAAGTGGAGGTATAAAGAACTGAAGGAGGAGAGGAAGAGAGCGGAGGAGGCAGAGAGGAGAAGGGTGGAGGTGGCCACGAGACGGCACCTGGCTGTCGGGAAGAGGAAATGACACCACAAGAGAAAGTGATGTCACTCCACCCTTTCCTCCACTGTTGCCAGGCCAGTAGATAGTGTTCAGAGGGGGTTGGATACTTGAAATGTTTGATGTTAACTTATTTTCATATTTATTTTGCTTTCTTTGGAGTAAAAGTGACAGCGCTTTATTTTGTAATGCATTTCCTTCACAAAATCAGCAGTATTTTAATAGGGTGATTTCTGTATTACCTGGAACTTACCCAGGTTACAAACCCATATGACCTGACTGACTACAGATAATGTTTCACTGATATATCTGACACATCACCATTGGAAACTTTATTGCCTAAAATTGACACAATAAGCGTCGGGAAGGGTTTGAATGGGACAAATAAGAAGTGTTACAATATTGCGTAGCCTATACAACCATTGAGTAAAAGCCTCCCAGCACGTCAAACTGATTTACCGCCAAAGATAAACATAAGCTTTATTTTATAAGCAATGGCATTTGTCTGAGCAATAATAGTTTCTTTTTAGATAGGCACCATTGTATGTTTATATTGGCTTTTTGAAAGCTTTTTTAATTCTGTGAATGTATTTTGCATATAGATTGTACTGAAAGGTTGCTGGATCGAATCCCCAAGCTGACAAGGTAAAAATCTGTCGTTCTGCCCCTGAGCAAGGCAGTTAACTCACTGTTCCCCGGGCGCCGAAGAAGTGGATGTGGATTATGGCAGCACCTCCACACCTCTCTGATTCAGAGGGGTTAAATGCGGAAGACATTTCAGTTGAATGCATTCTGCTGTACACCTGACCAGGTATCCTCCTTTCATCAGGTATTTTCAATAAGAGATATAAAAGGTGGCTTTTTTAAATCCCTTTTTATTTTCTACTAAAGTAGACATTAAGAGAATGTGAATGAAATGGTTTTTAAAGTCTGAAAGAAATATCCCAGCACTACACTGTTGTGATGTGACACTTAAGGGCTCTAGTCAGTCCGTATCGCTGAAAGCATTACGGATTATGCGATAGACATTAAGGTCATTTCCGATTGAGCCGACATATGCAGTGTTTACCGTGAATGCAGCCGCTGCTAATACGAGAACATTGCTTTTGCATCACTTCCATGATACGGATTGAATAGAGCACATTATCTAGCATGTGGGGGGGAAACTGGAACAATATCCTGAAATGTTTGCATATTATGAATGAGATCTACATATTGCTACACTGACCTCAGATCAGAGTGCTTAATACAAACGTGTCCTTCGATGACAATAAGACAGAACAGAGGTCATAAGAGTAAGGAACTATTCCATGTAACTTGGTTCAGACATTTAATAGAAAATAATTGAAGAAAATAGCTGGAGGTATGAACATAAACAGCAACTGGAAAGCACTGATATTATATTATTATGGTAGGGATTGAAGAGAAGATCATTTCACGGTAATAACCCCAAGGACAGGACAGGAAGCTTTAAGTGCAATCTTCAAGTGTGTCTAATAGCCATGGTGATCAGTTGCTGTGGCGTTACCAGGGGGCAGTGGTTGGCCAAATAATAATGTCTGTAAATAAATGGAGCGGGCTATGCAGGAGTGTAACACTGAAATGCTTCCCAGTGGAAGGTCATCTTAACTTGAAAACGACAAAGTGCATATTTCGACTCGCCCCCAGACATATCGCTAAACACTCTAGCCAAATTCTGTTTGCCCCATCTCCTCAAAGTGTTCACTGGTGGAAACTCCCTAAACACTCTGCTTATACAGTTGTTGTCAGAAGTTTACATACATTTAGGTTGGAGTCATTAAAACTCATTTTTCAACCTCTCCACAAATTTCTTGTTAACTATAGTTTTGGCAGGTCGGTTAGAACATCTACTTTGTGCATGAAACAAGTCATTTTTTCAACAATTGTTTACAGACAGATTATTTCACTGTATCACAATTCCAGTGGGTCAGAAGTTTACATACACTAAGTTGACTGTGCCTTTAAACAGCTTGGAAAATTCCAGAAAATTATGTCATGGCTTTAGAAGCATCTGATAGGCTAATTGACATCATTTGAGTCAATTGGAGGTGTTCCTGTGGATGTATTTCAAGGCCTACCTTCAAACTCAGTGACCTTTTGTTTGACATCATTGGAAAATTAAAAGAAATCAGCCAAGACCTCAGCAAAAATAATTGTAGACCTCCACAAGTCGGATTCATCCTTATGAGCAATTTCCAAATGCCTGAAGGTACCACATTCATCTGTACAAACAATAGTACGCAAGTATAAACACCATGGGACCACGCAGCCATCATACCGCTCAGGAAGGAGACGCCTTCTGTCTCCTAGAGATGAACGTACTTTGGTGTGAAAAGTGCAAATCAATCCCAGAACAACAGCAAAGGCCCTTGTGACATTTCACATTCTTAAAATAAAGTGGGGATCCTAACTGACCTACGACAGGGCATTTTGACTAGGATTAAATATCAGGAATTGTAAAGAACTGAGTTTAAATGTATTTCGCTAAGGTGTATGTAAACTTCCGACTTCAACTGTATTTTTAGTTGATGTGTGAACAAGTGTACACTTCTCTCAGGAACCCACACTGTTTTACAGATTCACTAAATGTTTCCAACACTGTTGGTTTGTTTGTTTGAGTGGTGATGGAACCACAAGGGGACCAAAAATATCCAGGCCAAATATTCTACATAATTCTTGTTTTATGGTGAATAAAACCCTGACTGTTTTACAAGCTCTACTGTTTGTGTGTGTTTGCATAGTTTCCTGAGTACCAGGTAACAGCCAGTGGAAACATGCATGTAAAACCCATTGTTATGAAGGGAGAGGGATAGGCTATAGACAAAAGCCTTCAGATAATATTGAGGTCACTCTTTTGAGCAGCTGCTGTCTGAGATGGTCACCTGAGATTATAAACCCTGAGATGTGGTCAGCACTTCTGTCAGCCTGGAAAATCTCCCTCTGCAAATCCACCTCCTAACAACGGATTTAAAATCAGATTAGCCAAAACCCAATCCTATCCAGAGCAGGGGTAGGAAACACAAGTTGGTACACTCTGCTGGAAGACAGGGGTATTGCAGGCCACACTCATGGTATTGCAGGTTAGGCTCAATTCACTCTATGAAAGAGACATGATCACGGATTTAGGAAATTAGCATGATAAGCATTTAGAAATAAGCATAAAACCTATTTTCTAGTATTTAGTCCTTAAGTATCAGTGCTCATGAAGGAATGACTGATAGAAGAGAAGACAGCTTGTAGAATATTAGGACATAGCAGAGGTCTATATCAGTAGTACTTTGTGTCAAGCTCACACACAGTTCTGTCCACCCTATCAAATGTCAGATAGCCCTGTGTTTGTGTAAAGAAACATGTAGGCCTTGACCAACTAGGATTCGGGTTGAAACATGATGTGGCCATGAGGCTAGGGTTGAGACTAGGGTTAGTGTTGAGACTAGGGTTAGGGTTGAAACATGAAGTGGCCATGATGCTAGGGTTGAGACTAGGGTTAGGGTTGAGACTAGGGTTAGGGTTGAAACTAGGGTTAGGGTTGAACCATGTGGTCATGAGGCTAGGGTTCGGGTTGAGACTAGGGTTAGGGTTGAACCATGTGGTCATGAGGCTAGGGTTCGGGTTGAGACTAGGGTTAGGGTTGAACCATGTGGTCATGAGGCTAGGGTTCGGGTTGAGACTAGGATTGAACCATGTGGTCATGAGGCTAGGGTTCGGGTTGAGACTAGGATTAGGGTTGAACCATGTGGTCATGAGGCTAGGGTTCGGGTTGAGACTAGGATTAGGGTTGAACCATGTGGTCATGAGGCTAGGGTTGAGACTAGGATTAGGGTTGAACCAGGATGTGGACATGAAGCTAGGGTTAGAGTTGAGGCTAGGATTGAGACTAGGATTAGGGTTGAACCATATGGCCATTAAGCTAGGGTTTAGGGTTGAGACTAGGATTAGGGCTGAACCAGGATGTGGACAGGAAGTTAGGGTTGAGGGTTAGCGTTGAACCGAGATGTGGACATGAAGCTAGGGTTAGGGTTGTGGTTGAGGGTTAGGGTTGAACCGGGATATTGCCTTGAAGCTAGGGTTAGGGTTGAACCGGGATGTGGACACTAAGCTAGGGTTAGGGTTGAGCCGGGATATTGCCTTGAAGCTAGGGTTAGGGTTGAGGCAAGGGTTCCCGCTAAGCACCTCTTTTCCTGTCTTCAATTCCTAAAAATCAACCCATAGCCACTAAGCACCATATGGAGATGTGAAAGCAATGGAAAGGTATCGGGAATCTGGTTGAGGTAAAGGAGGGCAGAGAGATGGAGGGGATAGGAGAGAGAGGGAGGGGTGTAGCTTGTGTTCATACCATGTTGTATAGATAGTATATGTAGATTGTGTTTCATACTGTTGTGTAGATAGTATTCACACCCCTTGAGTTTTTCCATATTTTGTTGTGTTACAGCCTGAATTGAAAATGTATTACATTTAGATTATTTTCTATCTGCACATAATGTCAAAGTTAATTACACTATATATATGCAAAAGTATGTGGACACACTTTCAAAATTAGTGTATTCTGCTATTTCAGCCACACCAATTTCTGACAGGAGAATAAATTGGTGCTCACAGCCAAACAATTTCCATAGACAAACAATGGCAGTAGAATGGCCTTACTGAAAAGCAACAAGTCAGTTGGACAAATTTCTGTCCACCTAGAGCTGCACCGGTCAACTGTACGTGTGGTTATTGTGAAGTGGAAACGTCTAGGGGCAACAGCGGCTCAGCCACAAAGTGGTAGGCCACAAGCTCACGCAATGGAACCACCGAGTGCTGAAATGCGTAAAAATCATCTGTCCTCGGTTGCAACACTCACACCCGAGTTCCAAACTGCCTCTGGAAGCAACGTTAGCACAAGAATTGTTTGTTGGGAGCTTCATGAAATGGGTTTCCGTGGCCGTACACAAGCCTAAGATCACTATGAGCAATGCCAAGCATCGGTGTAAAGCTCGCCGCCATTGGACTCCGAAGCAGTGGAAACGCGTTCTCTGCAGTGATGAATCACACTTCACCACCTGGCAGTCCAGCAGACGAATCTTTGGTGGATGCCAGGAGAACGCTACAGTACCTGCCCCACTGAATAGTGCCACTGTAAAGTGTGGTGGAGGAGGAATAATGGTTTGGGCTAGGACCCTTAGTTTCAGTGAAGCATACAATGACATTCTAGACGATTCTGTGCTTCCAAGTTTGTGGCAAGTTCGGGAAAGGCCCTTTCCTGTTTCAGCATGACAATGCCCCCGTGCAATAAGTCAGGTCCATACAGAAATGGACTGTCGAGATTGGTGTGGAAGAACTTGACACTATCGAACACCTTTGGGATATATTAGAACGCAGACTGCGAGCCAGGCCTTAATCGCACAACGTCAGTGCCAACCTCACTAATACTCTTGTGGCTGAATGGAAGCAAGTCCCCGCAGCAATGTTCCAACATCTATTGGAAAGCCTCCCCAGAAGACTATAGCAAGAAAGGGGGTGCCCAACTCCATATTAATGCCCATGATTTTGGAATGAGATGTTCGACGAGCAGGTGTCCACATAAAAAAAAAATTGGACATATTTTTGGTGTAATTAACTATAAATGAAAAGCTGAAATGTCGAGTCAATTATTCAACCCTTGTTATTGTAAGTCTAAATTAGTTCAAAACTAAAAATGTGCTTAACATGTCACATAAGTTGCATGGACTCACTGTGTGCAATAATAGTGTTTCGTGACTACCTCATATTTGTACGCCACACATACAATTATCTGTCCCTGAGTCGAGCAGTGAATTTCAAACAGATTCAACCAAAGACCAGGGAGGTTTTCCAATGCCTCGCAAGGAACGGCACCTATTGGTAGATGGGTCAAAACACAAAATGCTTGGTGAAGTTAATAATTACACTTTGGATGATGTATCAATACACCCAGTCACTACAAAGATACAGGCCTCCTTCCTTCACTACAAAGATACAGGCCTCCTTCCTTCACTACAAAGATACAGGCCTCCTTCCTTCACTACAAAGATACAGGCATCCTTCCTTCACTACAAGGATACAGGCGTCCTTCCTTCACTACAAAGATACAGGCATCCTTCCTTCACTACAAGGATACAGGCATCCTTCCTAGGTTGCAGGAGAGGGAGGAAACCATTCAGGGATTTCACCTTGAGGCCAATAGTGACTTCAAAACAGTTACGAGTTTAATGGCTGTGATACGAGAAAACTGAGGATGGATCAACATTATAGTAGCTCCACAAGTGAAAAGTGAAAAGGAAGCCTGTATAGAATAGAAATATTCCAAAGCATGCATCCTGTATGCAATAAGGCACTAAAGTAAAACTGTAAAAAAAATGTGGCTAAGAAATTCACTTTATGTCCTGAATACAAAGCGTTATATTTGGGGCAAATCCAACACATCACTAAGTACTATGCATCACATTTTCAAGCATGTGGTGGCTGCATCAGGTCATCGGCAAGGACTAGGTGGGAAAACAAGAAACAGAATAAAGCTACGCACAGGAAAAATCCTAGAGGAAACCTGCTTCAGTACGCTTTCTAGTCACTGGGACACATTCACCTTTCAGCAGGACAATAAGCTAAAACACAAGACCAAATTTACACTGGAGTTGTTAACCAAGACATTAAATGCTCCTGAGTAGCCTAGTTACAGTTCTCACTTCAAATAGGCTTGAAAATCTATGGCAAGACCTGAAAATGGCTGTCTAGCAATGATGAACAACCAACTTGACTGAGCTTGAATCATTTAAGACTAATGTGCAAATATCGTACAATCCAGGTGTGCAAAGCGCTTAGATTTACCCAGAAAGACACAGATGTAATCGCTGCCAAATGTGAATTTAACATGTATTGACTCAGGGGTGTGAATACTTATGTACAGTAAATGTGATATCTGTATTTAATTTCCAATAAATGTGCAAACATTTCTGAAGACATGTTTTAATTATGAAGTAATGTGTGTAAAGCCTTTGAATTCAGGCTGTAACACACCAATGAGGCATAAGTTAAGGGGTATGAATACTTTCTGAAGGCAGCATATGTGTAGAGTTTAGAAAAGGAGATATGCAGGTCACAGAGCTCAATACACAACAGTTCCATTTGTTCATGGATAATACAGAGTATGACATACTACATCCAGTAACCACGAAGACATAACAATGATTTTAAAGTTAAATCTTTATTCATGACAACCACACCTAATGCTTAAGTCCACTCACTGACTAAGGACTTTACTCAAGAAACAAACTGAGTAAAATAAAAAATATATATTTTTAAACTTTATTAAATAAACTTAGGAAATTACTCCTTCTTGCCTAAATGTATTTCCCTGGAACCCTGAAAATGTGGTGTTGACAATAACCACACTTGAAATGAAGGAGGATTGTGTGTATGGTCTATGACATTTCCCTTAGAACTACACTGAACAAAAATACAAACGCAACATGTAAAGTTTTGGTCCTATGATTCATTAGCTAAAAAAATAAAATCTCAGAAATGTTCCATATGCACAAAAAGGTTATTTCTCTCATATTTTGTGCAAAACTGTGTTTCCACCCCTGTTAGTAAGCATTTCTCCTTTACCAAGATAATGCAGCCACCAGACAGGGGTGGCATATCAAGAAGCTAATTAAACAGCCTGATCATTACACAGGTGCACCTTGTGCTGGGGACAATAAAAGGCCACTTTAAAATGTGCAGTTGTCACACAACACAATGCCACAGATGTCTCTAGTTTTTAGGGAGCGTGACATTGGCATGCTGACTGCAGGAATATCCACCAGAGCTGTTGCCAGAGAATTGGATGTTCATTTCTCTACCATAAACTGCCTTCAATGTTGTTTTAGACAATTTGGCAATCTGTCCAACCGTCCTCACAACCGCAGACCATGTGTAACCGCTCCTGCCCAGGACCTCCACACCCGGCTTCTTCACCTGGGGGGTGCTGAGGAGTATTTCTGGACTGTAATAAAGCCCGTTTGTTAGAAAATCTCATTCAGATTGGCTGGGCCTGGCTCCCCATTGGCTGGGCCTGGCTCCCCATTGGCTGGGCCTGGCTCCCCAGTGGCTGGGCCTGGCTCCCCAGTGGCTGGGCCTGGCTCCCCAGTGGCTGGGCCTGGCTCCCCAGTGGCTACACCCCTGCCCCCCAGTGGCTACACCCCTGCCCAGTCATGTGAAATCCATAGATTAGGTCCCAATTAATTTATTTCCATTGACTGATGATTATATAAACTCAGCAAAAAAAGAAAAGTCCTTTTTTTAGGACCCTGTCTTTCAAAGATGATTCGTCAAAATCCAAATAACTTCACAGATCTTCATTGTAAAGGGTTTAAACACTGTTTCACCATGCTTGTTCAATGAACCATAATTAATGAACATGCACCTGTGGAACGGTCACTAAGACACTAACAGCTTACAGACCATAGGCAATTAAGGTCAGAGACAAACATTTAGGACACTAAGAGGCCTTTCTACTGACTCTGAAAAACACAAAAAGAAAAATGATGCCCAGGGTCGACTGCTCATCTGCGTGAATGTGCCTTAGGCATGCTGCAAGGAGGCATGAGGACAGGTTGCCAGGGCAATAAATTGCAATGTCCGTACTGTGAGATGCCTAAGACAGCGTTACAGGGAGACAGGACGGAGAGCTGATCGTCCTCGCAGTGTCAGACCACGTGTAACAACACGTGCGCAGGATCGGTACATCCGAACATCACACCTGCGGGACAGGTACAGGATGGCAACAACAACTGCCAGAGTTAGACCAGGAACGCACAATCCCTCAGTCAGTGCTGACTGTCCGCAATAGGCTGAGAGAGGCTTGACAGGTCTTATAGGCCTGTTGTAAGGCAGGTCCTCACCAGAAACAACTATGAGCACCAACCCACCGTCGCTGAAACAGACAGGACTGACAAAAAGTGCTCACTGACGAGTCGCGGTTTTGTCTCACCAGAGATGGTCAGATTTGCGTTTATCGTCGAAGGAATGAGCGTTACACCGAGGCCTGTACTCTGGAGAGGGTTCGATTTGGAGGTAGAGGGTCTGTCATGGTCTGGGGCGGTGTGTCACAGCATCATCGGACTGAGCTTGTTGTCATTGCAGGCATTCTCAATGCTGTGCGCTACAGGGAAGACATCCTCCTCCCTCATGTGGTACCCTTCCTGCAGGCTCACCTTGACATGACCCTCCAGCATGACAATGCCACCAGCCATACTGCTCGTTCTGTGCGTGATTTCCTGCAAGACAGCCATGGCCAGCGAAGAGCCTGGATCGCAATCCCATTGAGCACGTCTGGGACCTGTTGGATCGGAGGGTGAGGGCTAGGGCCATTCCCCCACAGAAATGTCTGGAAACTTGCAGTTGCCTTTGTGAAAGAGTGGGTTAACATCTCAATGCAAGAACTGGCAAATCTGGTGCAGTCCATGAGGAGGTGCACTGCAGTACTTAATGCAGCTGGTGGCCACACCAGATACTGACTGTTACTTTTGACCTCCCCTTGTTCAGGGACACATTATTCCATTTCTGTTAGTCACGTCTGTGGAACATGTTCAGTTTATGTCTCAGTTGTTGAATCTTGTTATGTCCAGACAAATATTTACACATGTTAAGTTTGCTGAAAATAAACGCATTTAACAGTGCGAGGACGAAATTGTTGCATTTATATTTCTGTTCAGTATAATAACCCAAGTATGAGGAGAGTGGGATCACATGGAATGCTTAACAGGGGATTCCCTGGTAACCTGAGCACTTATGGTAATTGGTTGCATGCTTAATTGATTGGTTGTCCAGTTCTTTGATTGGTTTGTGGTTGTTGTGTTGGTCGGTAGGCTGCTGTGATAGGTTGGCTGATGTGGTTCATTGATGATGCGTTGCATTGGCTTGCCCTTAGTCACAGATTTAGGATCAGTTTGCCTCCTCAAATCCTTACTTAACCATTGGAGGGGGGTAAACACAAAACTGACCGTAGAGCTGTGTCTGGGAAGATTGCTGGCGCCTTGTGGGGCCAACTGTAGCAGAGTTAGCGGAGGGATGGTAAGCTTGGCGGTAGCCTCACTTGCGGGGCTGGTGGATTTGTTGGGTGAGGTGCTGGTTCTGGGGCATCTTGGTGACAGACGGCTGGGGCTTCTGGTGAGCTACCTGGGCTGCCGCCGGGGTGAAGTCCTTATCACCCTGAGAACACAACCACACACATCCACTTAGTACAGGTGTGTTACAGTACAAAAGGTGTTCACACACACACACATATCTACATATTTTCCTCAAGCTGATCAGCCCTCAGACTACAGGCCTTTTAGTCAGAGCCCTATAGCTTCAATACATCACACTGGCCTTAGTGCTCCTCCAAGCATCCAGCAGCACCTGTGTGTGGTGTCTATCACTTGTATGTCTACATGCAGTCTCTCCTGGTGTGCAGATCTGTTTGACCCCCAGTCTGTTCTAAATATTCTGTCTCTCTGATTAATTACCACAGGGATGCTGTGTGTGAGTGTGTGTACACACACAGTAGAATCCAGTACAGAGACCTAGGAGAGTAAATCCATTTGATTTCAATCACTTTTTGACTGAACCCCTTTTGATTTGAACTAATCATTCCATACATATTTTCCCATTGTAGAAGTCCTCAGAACGTGACCTTTTGGACCTTAGAGATAAAAGGTGCTGAAAGTTGAGCCATTTTGCATTCCCCGCCTGCCATGAGACATCTATGTCTTCATCACTGGAAAAGATAAACGGCTGAGATTGACATCATTTTAAAAGCTTACAAACAGGGTTGTCAAACTATTTAAATATATATAATATATATAAGTAAAAATGTAACCTTAAATAGGTAAATTATCAAAAAATAATGTTGTAGCTTAGAACCTATTTTACATCATATGAGGTTATGTTGTGCTCGCCATCGGTTGAGATACATGCCCCCGACACACAACTGCTCAAAAGTTTTAGGACACCTACTCATTCAAGGGTTTCTTTATTTGTACTATTTTCTACATTGTAGAATAATAGTGAAGACATCAAAACAATGCAATAACACATATGGAATCATGTAGTAAGCAAAAAAGTGTTATACAAATAAACAAATCTTTTTTATATTTGATATTCTTCAAACAGCCACCCTTTGCCTTGACAGCTTAGCACACTCTTGGAATTCTCTCAACCAGTTTCATGTTAACTGGAATGCATTCCAATTAACAGGTGTGCCTTGTTAAAAGTTCATTTGTGGAATTTCTTTCCTTCTTAATGCGTTTGAGTCAATCAATTGTGACAATGTAGGGGGGGTATATAGGAGGATTGTGATACAATTACAATACTACTGAATAAACTTATTTTAACTTAATATAATACATCAATAAAAATCTATTTAGCCTCAAATAAATAAACATGTTCCATTTGGTTTAAATAATGCAAAAACAAAGTGTTGGAGAAGAAAAAAGAAGTGCAATATGTGCCATGTAAGACAGCTAACGTTTAAGTTCCTTGCTCAGAACATGAGAACATATGAAAGCTGGTGGTTCCTTTTAACATGAGTCTTCAATATTCCCAGGTAAGAAGTTTTAGGTTGTAGTTATTATATTAATTATAGGACTATTTCTCTCTATCCCATTTGTGTTTCATTAACCTTTGACTATTGGATGTTCTTATAGGCACTTTAGTATTGCCAGTGTAACAGTATAGCTTCCGGCTAAGGTGTATGTAATCTTCCAACTTCAACTGTATGTTGATTTGTTTAACACTTTTTTGGATACTACATGATTCCATATGTGTTATTTCATAGTTTTGATGTCTTCCTATTATTCAACAATGTAGGAAATAGTCAAAATAACTCTGTTTGTATACTTTAAAATTATAATCAAACTCAACCTTTTCCAGTGATGAAGACATGGATGTCTCATGTTAGGGTGGGGTATGCAAAACGTGTTAACTTTGAGCTTTCTGACCACTTCTTCCATGGGCAGACGTATGGAAAGTGGTTTAAATCAAAAAAAGGGATTGCTATCAAAAAAAGTGATCGAATTCAAAATGGAGGAGTGTCCCTGGAGTGTCTACCCACATGGTCTAAACCCTCGATCTGAAGTTCCATGAACCCAGCCCACAAATACACATCCTCCCTTCGATACCACGATGCCACATCCCATCAAAACCAAACGCATTTACTTCTTACAATCCATTGCATTGCTTCACATGTAGTGCTGTAGTTAAGACTAAAGAACTTGATTGATCTTCTCTCTCTCAGATTGTGCGCCGCCCTATCGGCCCAGTGTTGTCTGGGTTAGAGTTTGGCTGAGGTAGGCCGTCATTGTAAATAAGAATGTGTTCTTCACTGACTTGCATAGATTAAATAAAGGTCCAATAAAAAAGAGAAGGCACGGCCCTAATAAGGGTTAGTACACAAGGCCATTAATAACATAGGGTGAGGATCAGAGTCAACCTACAGACAGAGGATGAAAGTATAACTCATAAAAACAAACTGCCCCTCTTCATAATCTCCCGCTCACTCTCTTTCCCGCTCTCCCCCAGGAGAATTGTGTAGCGTTCCAGAAGAGTACTGTAGTGTATAACAGTGGTGTAGTCATAATATCTGTTGGATAAGAGAGTTGTGCTGGCTGTGAATGACTCACCAGCTTCAAATCTCTAGGAAATGCTAACACAGCAGTATAGAGAATACACACACACCACACATGCACGCACACACTTTTATATATCATATCTGTGTGTCTGTGCATGCATGCGATCTAATGTTGTGCAATGTATATTTGTGAATGTTTCAGTTTAAGACCATAACTCCTATAGATCTGAAAGACCTACGATCAAGGGAGCTAGGGGTGTGGCAGACATCATTAACCAGGTTAGAAGGCCTGAATCTGGGCATGACACCACTCAGACCCCTTTATACAGTCCACTGGAGGTGGTAGAATAAAACTCCTGTATCAGTTCTCTAGGTCACTAGCATACATCCTAATCTCTATAAGGAAATCTATGTGGTGTATTTTCCTGGAAATTAGTCAATGTTGTCTTGGTTTGTATGTAAACATAAATAAATAAATGCATGGATTGATATTATGGTGCAGTAGGGAGACCAGATGGAAGGTTACATCATCTATATAAACCTCTGGATATACGGACGGGAATGCAAGCGCAAGCACTCACACACAGTGGAATAAGATCAAACTAGGATGGCAATGTATATGAGGTAGGTATATAAATATATAAGAGAGAGAAAGGAAGGGATGGGGAGTGTATCAGCGCGAGGGAGAGAGAAAGGAAGGGATGGGGAGTGTATCAGCGCGAGGGAGAGAGAAAGGAAGGGATGGGGAGTGTATCAGCGCGATGGAGAGAGAAAGGAAGGGATGGGGAGTGTATCAGCGCGAGGGAGAGAGAAAGGAAGGCATGGGGAGTGTATCAGCGCGAGGGAGAGAGAAAGGAAGGCATGGGGAGTGTATCAGCGCGAGGGAGAGAGAAAGGAAGGCATGGGGAGTGTATCAGCGCGAGGGAGAGAGAAAGGAAGGGATGGGGAGTGTATCAGCGCGAGGGAGAGAGAAAGGAAGGGATGGGGAGTGTATCAGCGCGAGGGAGAGAGAAAGGAAGGGATGGGGAGTGTATCAGCGCGAGGGAGAGAGAAAGGAAGGGATGGGGAGTGTATCAGCGCGAGGGAGAGAGAAAGGAAGGGATGGGGAGTGTATCAGCGCGAGGGAGAGAGAAAGGAAGGGATGGGGAGTGTATCAGCGCGAGGGAGAGAGAAAGGAAGGGATGGGGAGTGTATCAGCGCGAGGGAGAGAGAAAGGAAGGGATGGGGAGTGTATCAGCGCGAGGGAGAGAGAAAGGAAGGGATGGGGAGTGTATCAGCGCGAGGGAGAGAGAAAGGAAGGGGAGTGTATCAGCGCGAGGGAGAGAGAAAGGAAGGGATGGGGAGTGTATCAGCGCGAGGGAGAGAGAAAGGAAGGGATGGGGAGTGTATCAGCGCGAGGGAGAGAGAAAGGAAGGGATGGGGAGTGTATCAGCGTGAGGGAGAGAGAAAGGAAGGGATGGGGAGTGTATCAGCGTGAGGGAGAGAGAAAGGAAGGGATGGGGAGTGTATCAGCGTGAGGGAGAGAGAAAGGAAGGGATGGGGAGTGTATCAGCGTGAGGGAGAGAGAAAGGAAGGGATGGGGAGTGTATCAGCGTGAGGGAGAGAGGAAGGAAGGGATGGGGAGTGTATCAGCGTGAGGGAGAGAGAAAGGAAGGGATGGGGAGTGTATCAGCGTGAGGGAGAGAGAAAGGAAGGGATGGGGAGTGTATCAGCGTGAGGGAGAGAGAAAGGAAGGGATGGGGAGTGTATCAGCGTGAGGGAGAGAGAAAGGAAGGGATGGGGAGTGTATCAGCGTGAGGGAGAGAGAAAGGAAGGGATGGGGTGTTTATCAGTGTGAGGGAGAGAGACTGAGAATGTGTGTGCTATAGAGAAATGTATGTGTGTGTTTGAGAGATGGAATGAGAGGTGGAGAGAGATGTACACTATGTACAGAGAGACATCTCTTTCTCTCTCCATAGGAATGCAATATAAATGAGTGGAATTTAGTTCAGTTTACCAAACCTCAACAAATATAAATCTGAGGCAGTAAGGCCTTGATCAGGGAGATGTAGAACCCCTCTCTCAGGTCATCTCAGTGGGAGAATATAATCTCTGCAGCTGCCCCCTGGTTCGTCAGGCTTTATTTAAGGCTGTCGCAGCCTGCAGGTATGGCAGCACAGACAAATAGAGAATAAAAAGGCAAGCCTAGATGTACAGAGAGAGCTAGTAGAGACCCCAGAGGGGTGAGCTTAGATGGGGGTAAGCATGGTGTGAGTGGAAAGGGTGGGGGTAAATGGCAATATCCTAGGGGCCAGGGTAGGCTAAGCTTAGTGTGTGTGTGCGTTGGTGAAGAATCCAGTCCGATGTGATATCTGGTATCTCTCTCCAACAATCTGTGTTCAGTGCTAACACGACGCTAGGAGCCGTCTTGCCCCATCTGACCCTGTCAAGGACATCTGGGTGGGTCACACACACACACACACACACACACACAGTTTGGTCTTACCTTTGTAACCACTCCTGACACGACCACAGTGGGCTTTGGTGGGCTAGAGACAGAAAGAGGGGTTAAACACATCAGACTCCTACCTCAATGTCAATTATTAGACGAGACACGATCACATTTTGTTGAGATGAAATGCCTGATGAATGTATGCCCGTGTCGATGTCAGAAACACTGACCATCAACTCTGGAGTTTCTCTTACAGGGGGTTATAAAAGACAGAAACAGAAAGTGCTTCTGTTTGATCCAATTGAACAAACATACACAGACGGCGAGAGAAAGAGACCTCCGTGAGCTCATTCACAGTACTGTGATGCTGTGGATCTGCCTGCCACCCTGCTAAATGACGATCATTAATACTGGACTGGTTCTACACTGCAACTCACACAGTAGGGGAGAGGGAGGAAAGGAAGGGAGGGGGGGGTGATGAGGGGAGGGGAGAGAGAGATCCCGAGATGGAAATGGACCTTGACATGAGAAACGAGTCCTGTCTGATGTAACAGCAGAACCATTACCGGAGGTGAAAAGCTGTCCTCAGCTTCTACCTCTGGAGGTTTGGGCAGGGCAGCAGAGAGACTTAACGTAGCATACACAATTAAGGTAGCCTACATATTGTCGCTAGCGTCCTTGGTACAACACCAGCAGCCTTGTCAAGACGTTAATGACTGACAGACACAGGCCCACTTCGCTGCAGTATACCTGTGTATTGGAGTACTTCACTTAAAGTAGCCTAAACATTATCTTCAAGTAATGTCAACATGTTATTACAATCTAACTACACTGGTATGAGAGCAATTTAATCTGTGAGAAAACGAGTTCCTCTGAGATTAGAGGATTGAGGCGCAGGTAGTCAGTCGTCTGGAGTGCAGATAGACAAGATGAGGGGAAAGAAAGACAAAAAGAGGGGATAAAGAGAAATAATTGTATTTGTCATATACACGGGTTTAGCAGATGTTATTGCGGGTGTAGTGAAATGCTAGCGGGAGAGAGAGGGATAGAGAGAAATAGAGTGGGGGAGAGCAAGAGCGCGAGATGAAAAAAAAGAGCTTCAGAGTTAGGGTTGGTCCCGCCCCTCAGGCTGTGTACAGGAAGTGCTTATGGCGATGCTTGTTGCCTTTACTGTATACTTCTCTCCCTTTCCTCCCATCTCTCCATCTAGGTCTAAATTGTATATGACAGGCGTTCCCTTGGTGACCTCGCTTCACTGGCTGCTATACAGCATCCACCTGCTCTCAGAGTGGACACAGGCATGCACGCAGGACACACACACACTAACCTTGCTCTTAAATGAGCGACTGAAGGAAAGCCAGAGCAAGAACCAAGATGACCGCATCATAGAGGATTTCTACTGCATTTCACATGGGCACTTTCACTGCTGCCTCTGATCTCTCCAGAGGACCCGGGGCAGGAGCTGTTATGGCAACCTCCCTCTTCAGGCTGGGGCATAGGGTGAGCCAATACTTTAAACCTCTTTTGCTCTTTACTTTCCCTGTGTCCATGCCACAATTCCTGCTTGCTCCCAAGGACCGGCCAAAGAGAGGAGCGAGAGCCACAGCTCAGTTTGAACGTTTATACAAAATGCTCACCGTGTTGCTCAACAGGTTTTGGAGAGTACACACAGAGGTAAACGCAACACACACAATGTGGTGTAAATATTTCACCTGGATAAACAGACATTGCTCAACAGTCGAGACCCAGAGCAGATCTTAGTGGGGGGGCATGAAGCACCACGCATTTTTCCAACAAAGTATAGCCTCAAACATATACGAGTCCTATATTGACAACCTGAAAGGCCACTCAGCAAGGAAGAAGCCACTACTCCAAAACCGCCAGAAAAAAGCCAGACTACGGTTTGCAACTGTACATGGGGACAAAGACCGTACTTTTTGGAGAAATGTCCTCTAATCTGATGAAACAAAAATAGAACTGTTTGGCCATAAAGACCGTCGTTATGTTTGGAGGAAAAAGGAGGAGGCTTGCAAATCTAAGAACACCATCCCAACTGTGAAGCACGGGGGTGGTAGCATCGTGTTGTGGGGGTGCTTTGCTCCAGGAGGGACTGGTGCACTTCACAAAATAGATGGCATGAGGTAGGGAAATTATGTGGATATATTGAAGCAACATCTCAAGACATCAGTCAGGAAGTTAAAGCTTGGTCACAAATGAGTCTTCCAAATGGACAATGACCCCAAGCATACTTCCAAAGTTGTGGCAAAATGGCTTAAGGACAACAAAGTCAAGGTATTGGAGTGGCCATCATAAAGCCCTGACCTAAATCCTATAGAACATTTGTGGGTAGAACTGAAAAAGCGTGAGCGAGCAAGGTGGCCTACAAACCTGACTCAGTTACACCAGCTCTGTCAGGAGGAATGGGCCAAAATTCACCCAAATTATTGTGGGAAGCTTGTGGAAGGCTACCCGAAACATTTGACCCAAGTTAAACAGTTTAAAAGCAATGCTACCAAATACTAATTGAGTGTATGTAAACTTCTGACCAACTGGGAATGTGATGAAATAAATTATTCACTCTACTATTATTGTGACATTTCACATTCTTAAAATAAAGTGGTGATCCTAACTGACCTAAGACAGGGAATTTTCACTGAGATTAAATGTCAGGAATTGTGAAAAACTGAGTTTAAATGTATTTGGCTAAAGGTGTATGGAAACTTCTGACTTCAACTGTATGTATGTGCACAGGTACAGTGGCTTGTGAAAGTATTCACCCCCCTTGGCATTTTTCCTATTTTGTTGCCTTTCAACCTGGAATTAAAATAGATTTTTGTGGGGGGGTTGTATCATTTGATTTACACAACATTCCTGCCACTTCAAAAAATGCGAAATATTTTTTATTGTGAAACAAACAAGACAAAAAAACAGAACTTGAGCGTGCATAACTATTCACCCCCCCAAAAAGTCAATACTTTGTAGATACACATTTTGCAGCAATTACAGCTGCATGTCTCTTGGGGTGTCTCTACAAGCTTGGCACATATAGCCACTGAGATTTTTGCCCATTCTTCAAGGCAAATCTGCTCCTTCAAGTTGGATGGGTTCCGCTGGTGTACAGCAATCTTTAAGTCATATCACAGATTCAATTTGATTGAGGTCTGGGCTTTGACGAGGTCATTCCAAGACATTTAAATGTTTCCCCTTAAACCACTCAAGTGTTGCTTTAGCAGTATTCTTAGGGTCATTGTCCTGCTGGAAGGTGAACCTCCATCCCAGTCTCTAATCTCTCAAACATGCAAAAATTCCCTGTACTTAGCACCATCCATCATTCCTTCAATTCTGACCATTTTCTCAGTCCCTGCCAATGAAAAACATTGCCACAGCATTCTGCTGCCACCACGCTTCACTGTGAGGATGCAGTTCACAGGGTGATGAGAGGTGTTAGATTTGCACCAGACATACTGTTTTCCTTGATGGCCAAAAATATAAATTTTAGTCTCATCTGACCAGAGTGCCTTCTTCCATATGTTTGGGGAGTCTCCCACATGCCCTTTGGTGAACACCAAACGTGTTTGCTTATTTTTTTCTTTAAGCAATGGCTTTTTTCTGGCCACTCTTCCGTAAAGCTCAGCTCTGTAGAGTGTACGGCTTAAAGTGATTCTATGGACCAATCTCTGCTGTGGAGCTTTGCAGATCTTTCAGGATTATCGTTGGTCTCTTTGCTGCCTCCATTATTAATGCCCTCCTTGCCTGGCCGTGAGTTTTGGTGGGCGGCCCTCTCTTTGCAGGTTTGTTGTGGTGCCATATTCTTGCCATTTGTTAATAACAGATTTAGTGGTGCTCTGTGGGATGTTCAAAGTTTCAGATAGTTTTTAGAACCCAACCCTGATCTGTACTTCTCCACAACTTTGTCCATGACCTGTTTGGAGAGCTCCTTGGTCTTCATGGTGCCACTTGCTTGGTGGTGCTCTGGGGACTTTCAGAACAGATGTGTGTGTGTGTGTGTGTGTGTGTGTGTGTGTATATATATATACTGAGATCATGTGACACTTAAAGTCCACCTGTGTGCAATCTAACAAATTATGTGACTTCTGAAGGTAATTGGTTGCACCAGGTCTCATTTAGGGGCTTCATAGCAAAAGGAGTGAATACATATGCACGCTCCACTTTTCCATTTTTTTTAACTATTCTGTGTGTGTGTTTGTGTGTTACCTAGGCTCCTCCACAAACTCCTCGTCGTCCTTGTCCTTGACAGGAGGCGGCTCAGGTGGAGCTGCTCCCTGGTGCTTCTGCACGATCCTCATCCCCCCTGCCTTCACTGTCACACACAATGAATTCACATCAACACATCTTTATCACTGTTATACATTAACACCTACACACATTAGGCAGTTTTTCCAAAACTCGGTCCCGGGGACCCCAAAGGCTGCGCGTTTTGTTTTTGTTGCCCTAGCACAACACCGCTGATTCAAATAATCAACTCAGCATCAAACTTTCATTATTTTTATCAGCTGTCTGGTGCTAGGGCAAAAAACAAAATATGCAGTTCCCCAGGACCGAGTTTGGGAAATGCTGCATTAGGGTAGTGTGGACAAAAGGCTGAGGCGAAAAGGAAAAAAAATCCCTTCGCCAAAGCCGTAAAATGAACCACAGACAGTCAGATAATCAGATAGCCTAAAAGGCTACAGGCCCACCTGCAGAAGAGGTGGACTTAGTCAAAAACAATACTTAAGGTATTCACATATAATCCTCTTTAAAATAACCGATCTCAGTCCTCATTAAAGTGAACTCTGGGGTTAAAAAACACACTAAAGAACTCTGTTCTCTTCGCATTCACATTGCCCTTGAATGAGGACTCAACTCTTCTGCCAGTTCCCAACCAACTATTTTGTGGTTTGAGTCCTCTTTGCCTTCACATTGCTATGTTTAGAAAGGAACCAAGATCTTTTTCCAACATTCACTCAATGCACTCTGGGTTTTTACAATGTGCAGGAAAAGTCATTCCATCTGGTCAGAAAGCTATATGCCTACTTACATTTTGGAAGCAAAGAAATTGCATTTAGTTAAAAGATGCCAATCATCATAATCAGAAGATACCAATAATATTGACATGTTAATAGTAACAGAATAAATAGCAAAAGAATAACTGCAGATTAAATAATGCTGTAATTGAATGTTGTAAGAGCTACAATTTATTTTTGTACCCTGTTGTCTTCACACTATTCAAACTCCACAATCAATAAACATCTTATGAAGCTCTCTTAGCCTATATATCACATACTGTAAACAAATAACCTAAAAACTCATATTTTGGCATTTCTGTGCATCCTTGACAATTGCTAATCAATATCCCAAAACAGAACACGTTTAGTTTCTCCGAACCCACAAAATCTTCTCTCAATTGTGACACCAATGTGAGGGGTTATGGCAGGGGAAACAGTGTTGCAGTAGACTAGTGTGTGGTGCTGGAATAATGACAAACGGACATGGGGAGCTTTGTGTTCACATTGCCCGAAAAAAAAGGAAAACCGGACTGAGGATTTCAAGCAAATCAAACTCAGACCCCCTCTCAGTCTCAGTTCGTTTCGCTTCTGGGACTCGAGGGGTCTGAGTTCCTTTGGAACGTTCACATTGGACAAAAAATTAAGCGAACCCTACTAAATTAACAAAAATTGTATGAAAACACCCTTAGAGTAATTTAAGACAAGCCATATCCTACTAATGAGATCATGTCTTTTCACCACCTGGCAGTCCTAGCAACATTAGCTAGTAGCTACTTGTAATCTTTAGTCAGTTATGGCTATGTGCCCTACTTTCTATGTCCACGTAGGCTACTCCTTAGGACTGTTATCAGATCCCCCACATAGACTTTAGCTACATAGCCTGGATGCCAGTCTGTTTCTGCTCTCTTGCCAACTCCTTATGGAATTGTCATGTCAAACCTACAGCAATAAGTGGAATGACAACCTAACAGACTGGCACCCAGGCTTCATACGGTAGCTTCCACTATACTAACTAGGCCACAATAGAAGATACAGGCCTAGGATTGATGGCGCACCGGCAATAAAACATTGGCAACATGTGCAACGTTAGATCTCAATGTACAGGCGTAATGCGTTATTAGGGAAATCAGACTTAGCGACAGGCAACAAAAATATATATATTTCGTAAGCTTTCAGATGTCGTTCTACCGCACACAAATGTTAGTCTAGCTACTTGAGTAGTGTGTATCTAACTAACGTTGCCCAACACAATTATTGACATAGGCCTAATGCGTATGCAGTGATACAATGTCAGTTGAACCATGAAAACAAAAGCGATGTTTGTGCTGTAAAAAGCAAAATAAGGTTTAATACCAGCCGGGAGATGTCCTCCTTTGGTCTCGATTCTTTCCTTCGGAGGAGAAGACATCTGTAATCTAATTTATATATTTCGGAAGAGTGAAAAACGCTCGTTTAGATCTATTTTTCTGGGGAAAACAGCAGCAATAGACTTCAGTCCAGTTCGTCAACGTGGCTTTTTTGTTTGGCAACGGGGCATGATGAGGACAGAGAAAAAATCAGCAAATAGGAAAGTCACGTTCAGTCTTACGTAGTGTAGGTTAGGTACGGGACGGGGCTAGTGCCAGAATAAAGAATTTCCCATGGATAAATAAAATCAACAGTGGTCAAAGTAAAAGGATGTACGGTCCGGTAAGGCGTCCCGGCAAAATAAATAGTGAGGGTACACCATACCGGTAAAAACATGAGAATATCACAATAATTAAAGCAAAATGTCAAGAACACTGTAGGCTATTATACCACTTTTTTTTAATCATTAGCACATGTCAGAGGCATGAAAAGGGAAGTAATTTACTTGAAAACGGGTGGTAACGTTATAGCCTTCGCTCCAAAAATGCTATATGTGGTTCGATGAGAACACAGATACTTTGCCAAGGCAGAGATTTTTATTTAACTAGGCAAGTCAGTTAAGAACAATTTATTATTTACAATGATGGCAAACAAAAATGTTTGATATATGTTTGATATATAGCAGGTATATAGGAGGTCCCGTACCAGGAAAAAATTAATTATACTTTCACCCCTGAAAATCAGGGAATCGTCTAGTCAGTGTGTGTGTGAGTGTGGGCATCTGTGCGTGTGTTTGGTTCTGACAGTAGCGAAGACATCCTATAACACCTATTCCCCCTGTCCAGAGGGTGTTGTAGTCCTATGAGAGGTGTCAATGTGCTGATGTCCAATCAAAAGGCTAGGAGGTCACTGCTGTCCTTCTCTCCTTGTTTTGTAGAACAATGTTGTTGATTAATTCATAACATAAACAACATTTGTCGATACATGTGAACATAAGCACGCATTTAAAGTTAAACCAGGCTTCATTCAGCACATGTTTACGTTCTGGAACGTACAATTGAACGGAAATGGACGCTGTACTGAAAGACCAGTTGAAAAACGGGCAGGGGTTGGGTTGTAGCTTGGGGAACAATGTCAGCATGGTCACCGCCTTTTAAATACGAAATTCACTGTGTCAAGCCACACCTCGCCACAACCGCCAAACCGGAGCAAAGTAAACGTACCTCAAAGTCTATTCAATAAGGTTTTGGGGAAAGTGTTATTCAGTACAAACCGTTCCGCAATGTAGCAATTATTCAAGCGAACTGAACGCACCTCATGTTCTTACGCACAAAATGAGTCAGGCAATTAAAATTTTTGATTTACTTGGATGTGACCAAACGCTAAATTCTATCTCGTCCCATCAGATAACGTGGTACAAGTAGCACCAGGCGGTACTGATTACATGATCCTGGCACAACTTCTTCTTCGACCTATCAAATATATCATGTCTGTTTCGCACACATCCATGTGCTTTTATGGGAAAAATATAAATTAGGTCCTTCCAAGAAAGTTTATCGGACATTGTAAAAAAATTAAAAGAAAAGCCTAGGAGTCATATAGGTTATCATTAGCACAACCTTAATTGTTTAATTTAACTATTAACTGTTTCTAGGTGGCACCCACTGCTAAAGCGGTCACTCGTAATTGAGAGTGCGTTTTAACCGTGGGTTTGAGCCCACTGCGCATCAAGCTTTTTTTCTCAGGAAAAAACTGTTCCAACTCGGTCCTTCGATGGTCGATTAAAATTGTTATAAAATATTGCATAAACTATAAAACATTGTAGGCCTACATGTATATACTAATGAAGAGTCTTCCTACATTGACTGCCGACTCAAACTGCAATACTGCCATCTGTATGATGATACTGAGAGTGCAAATGATTTCTACTGTACACTTTGGGTCCTCCTCCAGTGAATAACACATACTGTATGTGACTAAGCAGATGATTATGAAAATGCATCAAATGTGGGCTTACATTTAGGTGTACAGGTGTAATATAGCCTGAAATATGTTTATTAGGCGAAAGTAGTGTGTTTGAGTGCAAGGCAGAAATTCCTTTTTATACATTTTCAAGCTGTTGTCTACATCCCTTTTCAACACACTAACCCAATAGACTACATGTACATCCACATTTCAAAGAGTGGGGACTCATGTGCGATTCAACCCCTCCAAATCAAATCAAACTTTATTTGTCACATGCGCCGAACACACTACCCTCTGTAGCGCCTTACGGTCAGATGCCGAGCAGTTGCCATACCAGGCGGGGATGCAACTGGTCAGGATGCTCTCGATGGTGCAGCTGTAGAACTTTTGAAGGTACTGGGGACCCATGCCAAATCTTTTCAGCCTCCTGAAGGGGAATGTGTTGTCGTGTCCTCTTCACGTCTGTCTTGGTGTGTTTGGACCATGATAGTTCATTGGTGACACCAAGGAACTTGAAACTCTCGACCCGCTCCATTACAGCCCCGTCGATGTTAATGGGGGCCTGTTCGGTTCGCCCTTTCCTGTAGTCCATGATCAGCTCCTTTGTCTTGCTCACATTGACAGAGAGGTTGTTGTCCTGGCACCACACTGCCAGGTCTCTGACCTCCTCCCTATAGGCCGTCTCATCGTTGTCGGTGATCAGGCCTACCAATCAAATTCAATCAAATTTATTTATAAAGCCCTTCTTATTTCAGCTGATGTCACAAAGTGCTGTACAGAAACCCAGCCTAAAACCCAAAACAGCAAGCAATGCAGGTGAAGAAGCACTGTTGTGTCGTCAGCAAACTTAACGATGGTGTTGGAGTCGTGTTTGGCCACAAAGTTGTGGGTAAACAGGGAGTACAAGAGAGGACTAAGTACACATCCCTGAGGGGACCCAATGTTGAGGATCAGCGTGGCAGACGTGTTGTTGCCTACCCTTACAACCTTGGGGCGGCCCGTCAGGAAGTCCAGGATCCAGTTGCAGAGGGAGGAGTTTAGTCCCGGGGTCCTTATCTTAGTGATGAGCTTTGTGGGCACTATGGTGTTGAACACTGAGCTGTAGTCAACGAACAGCATTCTCACATAGGGTTTCTTTTTGTCCAGGTGGGAAAGGGCAGTGTGGAGTGCGATTGAGATTGCGTCATCTGTGGATCTGTTTGGGCGGTATGCGAATTGGAGTGAGTCTAGGGTATTCGGGAGAACATTGTTGATGTGAGCCATGCCCAGCCTTTCAAAGCACTTCATGGCTACCGACATGAGTGCTAATAATTTAGGCAGGTTACCTTCACTTCCTTGGGCACACGGACTATGGTGATCTGCTTGAAACATGTAGGTAGTACAGACTCGGACGAGGAGAGGCTGAAAATGTCAGTGAAGACACTTGCCAGTTGGTCCATGCTTTGAGTGCACGTCATGGTAATCCGTCTGCTCCCGCGGCTTTGTGAATGTTGACCTGTTTAAAGGTCTTGCTCACATCGGCTCCCGAGAGCGTTATCACACTGTCATCCAGAACAGCTAGTGTTCTCATATGCATGCTTCAGTGTTGCTTGCCTCGAAGCGAGCGTAAAAGGCATTTAGCCTATCTAGTAGGCTCGCGTCACTGGGCAGCCTGTGTCTCAGTTTCCCTTTGTAGTCTGTAAAAGTTTTCAAGCCCTGCCACATCCGACGAGCGTCAGGGCCGGTGTTGTAGGATTCAATCTTAATCCTGTATTGACGCTTGGCTTGTTTGATGGTTCGTCTGAGGGCAAAGCGGGATTTCTTATAAGCGCCCGGATTAATGTCCCGCTCCTTGAAAGCGGCAGCTCCAGCCTTTAGCTCGTTGCGATGTTGCCTGTAAATCCATGGCTTCTGGTTGGGATATGTACGTACAGTCACTGTGGGGATGACGTCGTCAATTAATTTATTGATGAAGCCGATGACTGAGGTGGTATACTCCTCAATGCCATTGGATGAATCCTGAAACATATTCCAGCAAAACAGTCCTGTGGCGTAGCATCCGTGTCATTTTACCACTTCCGCATTGACCGAGTCACTGGTACTTCCTGCTGTAGTTTTAGCTTGTAAGCAGGAATCAGGAGGATAAAATTATGGTCAGAATTATGCCACAATCTGAGTTAATTACCTGGACTAGGCAAAACACAATGAGCAATTAGAGCAGTCAGTCAAATCAATCAATCACATTTATTTATAAAGCCTTTTTTACATCAGCTGATCTCACAAAGTCCTGTACAGAAACCCAGCCTAAAATGCCAAACAGCAATGCAGATGTGATAGCCAAGTTGGTTTGCTTATTAGAGCATAATGTTGGACTGATGTTAAGGACGATTCCATGAACAAGTGTTGGAACACATCCCACAACATCTCCAAATTGAACTGGTTGTGCCAGGATGTAATCACTGCCACTTGGTGAGGTTAGCAAAGGGCTAACGTGTGCCATGTTATTTTATGGGACCAGATTCAATTTAGTTTTCTGTTACATGCAAGTAAATCGACCTTACCTTTAAATGCTTGCTTATGTTCACAAGTATTATGGTCCCCATGCCTTTAGGTTGTGTGTGTACGTGTGTACATGTGTTTGTTCTTGCATGTGACCACTAGAGGGGAGAATACAGCTTTTAAAAAATGTCCAAACCTCCCAGTCGGGTGTGTGAGTGTTCATCTAAACAATGCTATTTCAATTCATCAGTGTGTGTGTGTGTATAGAAGGACCAATCACATGTTTGGACCTCAGGAAGAGTATCTGCTGCCTTGGCAGAGGATCCTAATACATTTACTAAAAGTGCTAGTCAGAGCAGGTAAAAGTAAGTAGACAGAGCAGGTAACAGTGGTGCTAGACAGAGCAGGTAACAGTAGTGTAAGACAGAACAGGTAACAGTAGTGTAAGACAGGGGAGGTAACAGTAGTTTTTAGACAAAACAGATAACAGTGGGTAGACAGAACAGGTAACAGTAGTGATAGACAGAACAGGTAACAGTAGTGTTAAACAGAACAGGTAACAGTAGTGATAGACAGAACAGATAACAGTGGGCAGACAGAACAGGTAACAGTAGTGTAAGACAGGGGAGATAACAGTAGTGTTAGACAAAACAGATAACAGTGGGTAGACAGAACAGGTAACAGTAGTGTAAGACAGGGGAGATAACAGTAGTGATAGACAGAACAGGTAACAGTGGGTAGACAGAACAGGTAACAGTGGGTAGACAGAACAGGTAACAGTAGTGTTAGACAGGGGAGGTAACAGTAGTTTTTAGACAAAACAGATAACAGTGGGTAGACAGAACAGGTAACAGTAGTGATAGACAGAACAGGTAACAGTGGGTAGACAGAACAGGTAACAGTAGTGTTAGACAGGGGAGATAACAGTAGTGTTAGACAAAACAGATAACAGTGGGTAGACATAGCAGGTAACAGTAGTGTTAGACAGGGGAGGTAACAGTAGTGTTAGACAAAACAGATAACAGTGGGTAGACATAGCAGGTAACAGTAGTGTAAGACAGGGGAGGTAACAGTAGTGTTAGACAAAACAGATAACAGTGGGTAGACAGAGCAGGTAACAGTGGGTAGACAGAACAGGTAACAGTAGTGTTAGACAGGGGAGATAACAGTAGTGTTAGACAAAACAGATAACAGTGGGTAGACATAGCAGGTAACAGTAGTGTAAGACAGGGGAGGTAACAGTAGTGTTAGACAAAACAGATAACAGTGGGTAGACATAGCAGGTAACAGTAGTGTAAGACAGGGGAGATAACAGTAGTGTTAGACAGAACAGGTAACAGTGGGTAGACAGAACAGGTAACAGTAGTGTAAGACAGGGGAGATAACAGTAGTTTTTAGACAAAACAGATAACAGTGGGTAGACAGAACAGGTAACAGTAGTGATAGACAGAACAGGTAACAGTGGGTAGACAGAACAGGTGACAGTAGTGTTAGACAGGGGAGATAACAGTAGTGTTAGACAAAACAGATAACAGTGGGTAGACATAGCAGGTAACAGTAGTGTAAGACAGGGGAGATAACAGTAGTGTTAGACAGAACAGGTAACAGTGGGTAGACAGAACAGGTAACAGTAGTGTAAGACAGGGGAGATAACAGTAGTGTTAGACAAAACAGATAACAGTGGGTAGACATAGCAGGTAACAGTAGTGTAAGACAGGGGAGATAACAGTAGTGTTAGACAAAACAGATAACAGTGGGTAGACATAGCAGGTAACAGTAGTGTAAGACAGGGGAGGTAACAGTAGTGTTAGACAGGGGAGGTAACAGTAGTGTTAGACAGGGGAGGTAACAGTAGTGTTAGACAAAACATATAACAGTGGGTAGACAGAACAGGTAACAGTAGTGATAGACATAACAGGTAACAGTAGTGTTAAACAGAACAGGTAACAGTAGTGTTAGACAGGGGAGGTAACAGTAGTGTTAGACAGGGGAGGTAACAGTAGTGTTAGACAGGGGAGATAACAGTAGTGTTAGACAAAACAGATAACAGTAGTGCTAGACAGAACGGGTAACAGTAGTGCTAGACAGAACAGGTAACAGTAGTGTTAGACAGAACAGGTAACAGTAGTGTTAGACAAAACAGATAACAGTGGGTAGACAGAACAGGTAACAGTGGGTAGACAGAACAGGTAACAGTGGGTAGACAGAACAGGTAACAGTAGTAATAGACAGAACAGGTAACAGTAGTGATAGACAGAACAGGTAACAGTAGTGATAGACAGAACAGGTAACAGTAGTGATAGACAGAACAGGTAACAGTAGTGATAGACAGAACAGGTAACAGTAGTGATAGACAGAACAGGTAACAGTAGTGATAGACAGAGCAGGTAACAGTGGTGTTTAACAGAGCAGGTAACAGTGGGTAGACAGAGCAAGTAACAGCAGTGCTAGACAGAGCAAGTAACAGTGGGTAGACAGAGAGATAACAGTGGTGCTAGACAGAGCAGGTAACAGTGGGTAGACTACACTGAGGTACGTAAGTCTGTCCTGTCGGTCGGTCGGTCTGTCTGTCTGTGTGTGGCTGGGGGTTAGTGACCACAGCTAAAGACAAACACAAAGTCCCAGAACGATTGCTATGCGTGTGTGTGTTTGTGTGCCTGGGAGAAGCTCTCTCTGTGAAGGTTTACAGAGAGACAGAATGGGGACGTCACAAGTTAGTGACTATGCCTCATCTGACAAGAACACACGTTCTCTCTCTCTCTCTCTCTCTCTCTCTCTCTGTAGGGGGTATGGTTTCACAGCAGGCTAAAACCAAAGACTAGTTTCTGCAACGGTAAAGAAGAACTGTCTATCCTTGTCTCCAATGGGTAACACTCTACTGTACTGTCATGCTTCATTCAGGGTGAGGAGATTCCAGCTGACAGGATGTCATGGTGTGTGCTTCTATGTGTGGAGTAGGAGGAGAGGGAGGGAGGGACACAATGATGACATTTACTAATATTCATTGTGTCATATTCAAAAAGTAATAGCGGTATGATTGGCCTACTAAATGTGTCCCCTTTACTGTGGCATCTGGCATGTAATGAACACCAGGCTAAAACCACTGTTTAGGTCCAAACCATTCCCTGCCAGTCATAGCTTACAGAGTTTAGGTGCGGTGCATAGCAAGGCTGTTCTCCACTATTCCTCCATTCATGTTGCTATTCCACACACCAGAGGTTTTGTATTTAGCTCATCAGCAACATTAATCATTCCTATCGTATGCGCCCGACGCCAGGTTCCTAGGCAGAGCTCAAATTGAACCGTCAGGGTTTCTAACATGGCCCTAAACGAATCACACAGAGCAGTCTGGGCTCCTCTTTCTCACTGCCGCTGTCGTCTTTTAGTCCCCCTCTTCTCCCATTTCGCTCAGCTACCCTTTCTTTCTCCCCCTTCTCTCTCTCTCGCTACCTCCCTCTGTCTTGCTCCGTCTGACTTTCTCTGTATCTCTCTCTCTCCCTACCTCGCTCCTAAAGCGGATTAGAATTCTGTTTCTCATACATAATATTGTTAGGTCTGTCTGTCTGTATCTTAGGCACACTGCTGAATGCTCATCTTTGTTTAATCAGAAATAGATATTCGTTTCAAACCCTCTAGACTGAACCACCATGCGTGCACACACACATATGTGCATGCCGTAGGTGAAATTTCCATGGGGGGGTGGGGGGGGGATGCCCCCCCAATTCAGAGCAGTTTGGTTTGTCCCCTCTACTCCCCAATCATTTATGTTAAAAGTGTTTCGGCTTGTGGGTCCCCCCAGATAGCATACAAACACGTCAAAAGCAATGGCAAAATGTGTAGAATTACAGGAAATTAGCTTTAACTATCGACTTTGGGTGCGAAAAAACGGTCCAACTCCTCTTCTTTCTCAATTTTTTTAACAGAAATGGGGTGTGCCTTTTGTGGTTCATCGATGTGTCATTCTTGTCATGCACACCATGACCCAAGTAGCTAGTTTGTTAGCTAAGTTTGCCACTTTGTAGCTAGCCAGTAACTCTTCCAGTATAAGTTGACGTCATTCACAGGATTTGTCTTTGTACAGAAGTGCCACTTCTGTAGCCAACTTTCTTTTGTTTTTTAAGCATTCAATGATCTGGTATGATGGTGCATTGATCAGTTATACAATTTAAAGATGTTGTTTTTAGCATTTTTGCCCAAAGTCAACCTTTAAAGTAACATATATTATAATATATGTTAATTCAATATTTCAATTATTGGGGGGGGGGGGCTTCCACTTATCCTTCCACTTATACTGTGTATAATTGCAGGAAATGTGTTTTAAAAGAGGACCCCCTGGACACCCCATCCACTGTTCGCCCCCCAATTATCTAAACCACAATTTCACCCTTGACGCATGCACATGCACACACCCATCCACGCACACACCTCCTCTGTGCCCGAGGTTTGCCACGGCTCGATGGGCAGAGGCGAGCAGCAGAGCAGAGAGGAACAGTACAGCGTGGTACCACGTCCCCGGCGGTGTCTGTCTCTGCCGTGTTTGAGGCATAAAATGGAGGTGAAATTGAAGAGCTATTTTCATGCCACATTACCACCACCCATCCACTGTGGGACTACTTTCTCTGACAGTGTCTAACGTGTCTAATTATTGTGAAGGGTAATAATCACGACAATACAGTTATCGCGGAGCACTACATTGGATCACAGCAAGGAAAGGAGTTCTAGTCAACTGTCAAAGTGCCACCACCTCCTTCTTCCGCTCTTCTAAAACACTTCCAGGCTGGCTTTGTAAGCAGGCACCTAGCTCTTTGATGAAACGAATCAAAGGTGACTTCAGGGGGAAAGTACCAGGAGAGTTGAAGGGTCTGTCTATATCTTGTCACAGTTGTTATTCATCTATAGAGTGGTATGTAAGGGATTATCATTCTATTTGAAACATTCTATTACAGTCTATTACTCCATAGCCAGTGTATGCATGGCTAGAATGCATCAGGTCTGTGGATACATTTGTAAGCTATCCACATTATGACAGAGCCTATTTTCAGTTGGACATGTAACAACATGTCTGCTGGCCCAGTCCCCAATGGAGGTGTTTATGAGTCCAGATGTAATCAGCTGCTTGTCAGTGGAGCCTGTCAGGGAGATAACACCATGTGGCATGTGATTTATCTGCAGGGCAGCAGGGAAATAGCTTTCAGGACGTGGACACACACACACACAGATAGACACAGAAGTAGCAGGGAAATAGCTTTCAGGACGTGGACACACACAGACAGACACAGAAGTAGCAGGGAAATAGCTTTCAGGACGTGGACACACACACACAGACACAGAAGTAGCAGGGAAATAGCTTTCAGGACGTGGACACACACACACACAGACACAGAAGTAGCAGGGAAATAGCTTTCAGGACGTGGACACACACACACACACACACACACACACACACACACACACACACACACACACACACACACACACACACACACACACACACACACACACACACACACACAGCAGTAGCAGGGAAATAGCGGTCCTGATAAGGATAAAAATCATCATCTTAGATCTGGGTAAATGTGGTAGGATGTGATAGAAAAGGATTGGCCCAGGATAGGTTAAAGTGATGAACTACTGTCTAAACATCCTCTGTACTTATGCCCTGGCAACTCAATGTTTCTTCCAACCTCAAGGGAGTTTTTAAATGTCACTGTCGACCTTGGCTTTCACTTTTGGAAGAAGTTCAAGTTCTCTTGAAAGTTCAGTGACTTATATGACTTTGAAAAAGTACCAAAGTAATGAATAAAATGTGAATAATAAAAAAACTATCTTCATGACTTAGTTGGTGAAATAAATGTTGAATAGCTAGAATAGATTGCAAAGAGTCTTTTATTTACCTGGTGTTAAAGGTAGCATCCACACTCAGTAAGGTCTTCTAATAAGCCAGGACACACGACATCACAACGCGCACCATAGTGTCAACATTATCAGCTAGGTTCTGTTGGTTCTGCTACGTTCCAATATCTACTCTAGCGTACTGCTTAGAATGTATAGCCAAATAACTAGTATGCTAGTGTGAATATTGGAACCGAGCTGTCTTCTCAACAGGGGGTTCAAACTTCATCATCATCGTCATCATCAGTACAGTCACGTGAACAGAGTCATATTGTACAGGTTTTTTTTCTCCATAAAACATTGTTGCTTTTAGTGACACCAACACCTGCACATAAAAAGTATATATATATATATATGTATATGGAATGACATCAAACACACATAAACCATGTGTTTGATACCATTGTATATATATATATATGCAGTGCCTTCAGAAAGTATTCACACCCCTTGACTTTTTCCACATTTTGTTGTGCTACAGCCTGAATTTAAAATGATTAAATTGTTGTTTTTGTGTCACTGGCCTACACACACTACCCCATAATGTGGAATGATGTTTTTCCATTATTATTTTCTTTACAAATGAATAAAACATGAAAGCTTAAATGTCTTGAGTAATAAGTATTCAACCACAGGAGGTTGGTGGCAGCTTAATTGGAGAGGATGGGCTTGTGGTAATAGCTGTTGTGGTATAAGTGGAATGGTATCAAACACATGGTTTCTATGTGTTTGATGTCATTCCAATAGTGCCGTTCCAGCCATTATTATGAGCCGTCCTCCATTCAGCAGCCTCCACTGTATTCAACCTCTTTGTTATGGCAAGCCTAAATAAGTTCAAAAGTAAAACTGTACTTAACAAGTCACAATAAGTTGCATGGACTCCCTCTGTATGCAATAATAGTGTTTAAAATTGTTTTTGAATGACTACCTAATTTCTGTACCACACACACAATTATCTATAAGGTCCCTCAGTCGAGCAGTGAATTTCAAACACATATTCAACCACAAAGACCAGGGACGTTTTCCAATGCCTCGCAAAGAAGGGTTAAATATGGGTTTTAAAAAAACACATTGAATATCCCTTTGAGCATGATGAAGTTATTAATTACACTTTGGATGGTGTATCAATACACCCAGTCATTACAAAGGAAATCCTTCCTAACTCAGCTGCCGGAGAGGAAGGAAACCGCTCAGGGATTTCACCATGAGGCCAATCGTGAAGTTAAAACAGTCGAGGGTTTAATGGCTGTGATAGGAGAAAACTGAGGATGGATCAACAACATTGTAGTTACTCCACAATACTAACCTAAATGACAGAGTGAAAAGAAGGCAGCCTGTTTACAATAAAAATATTCCAAAACATGCATCCTGTTTGCAACAAGGCACTAAAGTAATACTGCTAAAAAATATGGCAAAGCAATTAACCGTTTGTCCTGAATACAAGGTGTTATGTTTGGGGCAAATTCAATACAATACATTACTGAGTACCATGCTCCATTGGTTCATTTACTTGGTTCATCACGCTCTAGCGACGCCTTGTGGCAGGCCGGGCGCCTGCCAGCTGACCTCCGTCGTCAGTTGAACAGTGTTTCCTCTGACACATTGGTGCAGCTGGCTTCCGGGTTAAGCGGGCGGGTGTTAAGGAGCGCAGTTTGGCGGGTCATGTTACGGAGGACACATGACTCAACCTTCCCCTTTTCAGAGCCCATTGGGGAGTTGCAGCGATGAAACAAGATTGTAATTGGGGAGAAACAGGGTGGAAAAAATAAATACAAATAAATGATCTATGGCAGACTTGAAAACACAGGGCTTGAAGAATAAAAAAAGAATGGGTATAATGTTACACAATCCAGGTGTGTAAAGCTCTTAGAATTACCCAGAAAGACTCCCAATCGCTGCCAAAGTTGTGAGATATTTCTGTATTTCATTTTCAACACATTTGCAAACATTATGGGGTATTGTGTGTAGATGAGTGAGAAGAAAAACATATTTAATCCATTTTGAACTCAGGCTGTAACAACAAAATGTGGAATAAGTCAAGGGGTGTGAATACTTTCTGAAGGCAGGATATATAGATTTGTCATTCATTCTCTATAGACATGTCAGTCAAGTGAATTTTGCTTTGGGTTGTGTTTTGTAAAATCTGACTCTTATCTGGAGGGATGCCTCTTCTTTCAGACAGTGATCAAGACACACACCCAAACGCGCACATGCGCACACATACACACACGCACACACATACACGCTCAACTAACATAGGCAGGTCTGTTCATTTAAGAAGGAGACGTACGTACCCCTTTCTATAGTGATACCCCTCTGTAGGTAGTGTATAACTTACTCCCATCAAAACCAAAGCAGATACAACAAGAGAGAGAATGACTGGTCATGGTCTGTAAACGTCAACTGAGAGTCGCATACATCCTCCAGTCTAGGGCTGGAACCAGAGAGGGCAAAGTTTGGCACAATGTCACTTCTCTCTCTAATGTACAGTGGTGGTATGTACAACGTCTTAGAAAGCAGAAGGTTGGTTCTTGTACACGGGACAGACTGTATCATGTAACTGTGGATGGCAAAACCATTTTAATTCAGAACTTTTAAATACTGTATCTTCAAAATAAAATATCAGAGTGTGGAAACGGAGAAACAAGAAATGTATATTTCAAATATCTACATCTAATTTTTTAGGCAGTGAAAAAGCAATCTGTCAAGAAGGAGTGTGGAATGATGTCATCGGTGTTGTAGTCGGTCTTGAACTGCTTTGGACAGACATTTTTCGTGATCAGAGAACAGACAATACTGCTAGTCAACCACTGGCTGTTCAAATAGATGTGGTGTGGGAAAGGGAGACAGTGATCATTGATAGATATTGTTCCTGTTACAGACTAACAATATGCAGTGGTCGGTCGCTAGTGACTCGTGTAATATACACAATACCACACAAGTCTCTCAACTGTCACTGTACTGTACACCAAAAATACTATACATCCACAACTTAAAAAAATACAAATAAAAAATATGTGAAAATAAAATGGCTGGAAGAGTCTTCTTGAATAGAGGACATTCCATAGAGAGGTGAAAGTCAGAAGTCAATGTAATGAATGGGTGGAAAGCTGCTCCCTTAGTTTTTCCTGTAAACATCCACTCTTGCCTTGAGCTTGGTGTATTCCACTCATCCCTCTCTCCCTTCTCTGTTCTGGCGCTTTTCATCCCGATTAGCCAAAGAACCCTCACCGCCACTCTTCCTCTCCTCCAATTCTCTACACCTCGTCTCTTCTCCTCCTTCCTGAAGGTCAATGTAAGAGCCTTCCGTCATCATTCACTTGTTTTCTCGCTTTCTTTCCGTCAAGGCCTTCACTCTCTCTCTCTCTCTCTCTCTCTCTCTCTCTCTCTCTCTCTCTTTCCGTCAAGGCTCTCTCTCTCTCTCTCTTTCCTCTGTCTATCTCCCTCTCTTTCTTTCTCTCCCTTTTGACATATCCATACATTCACTTTCCCAGTGGAACAAGCTTTGAACAAACTGAACTGGCAGAAAGAAAATGTATTGTGGTATTCATGCACATGCACAGTCCTCTTCACGCCTCAGTCCCTAACAACCCCCTGGCACCTCCCTCCTCTACCCCCTCAATCTCTGCTGTGGTTAGTAACTAATATTAACCTCCCACTCCCACCTTACTCTACACCAGTGTTTTCACTCCCAGTCCGGGAGAGCTACAGGACCATGGAGGCTTTTGTTCCAGCCCAGCAATAATAAACCTGATATCCTAAAAACAACTGTTCATAACACTTTAATTACTTGAATCAGGTGTTGTTACTGCAAGGCTGGAGCTAAAGCCTGCACAAGCCTATGTCTCTCCAGGACCAGAGATAAGTTGTGACTCCTGTCTCTAGACCCAGGAGTCAGGCGAGGCCGGGTAGTGGCTGGTCTCGTAGTTGAGTTCGGAGTAGGGCCGGGATGCAGAGTAGAAGTCCACGTAGTTGCCGGTGGATTTGAGGCCCAGGTGCATCCGGAGGTCAGTGGCAGCCTGAGACGGGGGCTGGGGGAGGGGCTGGTCTGGAGGCACGAAGAAGGAGTCATCCAGCATGCGGCCAGGGTTCTGCGGCGGAGGGAAGGATGGAGGGAGGGATGGAGGGAACGTGTCGTATTCTTTTATAGGTGTAGAGGAGCAGTCTGCCTGCGGTGCTATGGTCATGGGCTGAGGAGGGATCTGGAGAGGAAATAAAAACTCATCACACATCAGAAACTATACAGTTAGTTTCATCTTCCAAAATTGTGGCTGTATTAAGTTTACGTTGACACATTTCACAGAGCCGTTTAATTGGTCTAACTTCATCTGTGGTGATAAGATAAGGTTTTTAATTGGATAAGTGCGGGGTGTGGTTTCAGGTTTCCACGGTTTCACGCTCTCCAGTTTGTGGGCGGGGCATTGGTGAAGATTCCAGAACACATCAGAGCTTATCAGAACCTCCACCTTCCTGAAGACGCCACCATGACAACCATCACCATGGCACCAGATGCCAAGGAGGTAACTTGCTAACAAGACGTGCCATAAAAATCTGTGCGTGTCTGTGTGTGCGTGCAGCAATGTGAGTGTGTGTGCAGGTCTGCATGCGCATGTATGTATTTGTATGTGTGTGTGTGGGTGTGTGTTTGTAGTTGTACTGTAACTCACCTGGTTGTGTTTAATGTCGTCATTAGCAGTTACATAAGAGTTCCGGAACAACGTGGATGTTCCACAGGAGATTTGGACTGTCAGAGAGAGAGAGAGTGTGTGAGAGAGAGAGAAAGAGAGAGACAGTGTCAGAGAGTGAGAGAGAGTGTGAGCGAGTGTGAGAGAGAAAGAGAGAGAGAAAGAGAGCGTGTCAGAGAGAGAGAGAAAGAGCGAGAGAGAGAGAGAGAGAGAGTGAGAGAGAGAGAGAGAGAAAGAGTGTGAGAGAAAGAGAGAGATAAAGAGAGCGTGTCAGAGAGAAAGAGTGTGACAGAGAAAGAGAGAGATAAAGAGAGCGTGTCAAAGAGAGAGAGAGAGAGAAAGAGTGTGAGAGAGAAAGAGAGATAAAGAGAGTGTGTCAGAGAGAGAGAGAGAGAGAAAGAGTGTGAGAGAGAAAGAGAGCATGTCAGAGAGAGAGAGAGAAAGAGTGTGAGAGAGAAAGAGAGCATGTCAGAGAGAGAGAGAGAGAAAGATAAAGAGAGCGTGTCAGAGAGAGAGAGAGAGAAAGAGTGTGTGAGAGAAAGAGAGATAAAGAGAGCATGTCAGAGAGAGAGACAGGGAAGGAGTGTGTGAGAGAAAGAGAGATAAAGAGAGCATGTCAGAGACAGAGAGAGAGAAAGAGTGTGAGAGAGGAAGAGAGAGATAAAGAGAGTGTGTCAGAGAGAGAGAGAGAGAGAGAGAGAGAGAAAGAGAGCGTGTCAGAGAGAGAGAGGGAGAGAGAGATACAGAGAGAGAGAGAGAGAGAAAGAGATAGAACATTTGTGAGTGTAATGTTTACTGGTCTTTTTTCAATTGTTTATTTCAATAGCTTTGGCAATGTAGACATGTGTTTCCCATGCCAATATAAGCCCTTTGAATTGAATTGAGAGAGAGAAGGAAAGAAAGACAGAAAAAGTAAGACAAAGACTGAGAGAAATAGATGGAGAAGATGTGTGAGAAAGAATACGTATATTAAAGAGAGAATGTGTCCTTCAGCCTGAGAACATGTCAGAACTTCTGATGAAAACAACATCAGCCTTTAACCTGAGAACATGTCAGAACTTCTGATGAAAACATCAGCCTTTAACCTGAGATCATGTCAGAACTTCTGATGAAAACAACATCAGCCTTTAACCTGAGAACATGTCAGAACTTCTGATGAAAACATCATCAGCCTTTAACCTGAGAACATGTCAGAGACTCTGGTGAAAATAACATCGGCCTTTAAGTCACACAGTTAATTAGTGACAAAATGTCTATACAGAATGTAAGTTTAAACTAGTAATTAGTGAATGCCTCTTAATTAATGAGTTAAGAGAGCTACAGGAAACTGCCAAAATAAAGGGGTGTTGGGCCACCACGAGCCAGAACATCTTCAATGCACCTTGGCATCAATTCTACAAGTGTCTGGAACTCTATTGGAGGGATGTGACACCATTCTTCCACGAGAAATACCATAATTTGGTGTTTTGTTGATGGTGGTGGAAAACGCTGTCTCAGGCACTTCTCCAGAATCTCCCAGAAGTGTTCAATTGGGTTGAGTTCTGGTGACTGAGATGGCAATGGCATATGGTTTACATCGTTTTCATGCTCATCAAACCATTCAGTCACCACTTGTGCCCTGTGGATGAAGGCACTGTCATCCTGGAAGAGACCACTCCCATCAGGATAAAAATGATCAGTCAGAATGGCTGTATTGGCGTTTACCTTTTCCTCTAAGGGGTAGAGAGGACCTAAACCATGCCAGGAAAATGACACCCCAGACTACAACAGAGCCACCAGAACCCTCATTTACTGCAGTTACCTGTATATTACAATAATAATAATAATAGATGGATTGTATATAGCACTTTCATTACAAAGACAATATCAAAGATGCTTTGAAAACAAAACTAAAACAAATGTAGGATTCTGGAAGTGGCAAGTCTTGACTGAGGCGATGGACAAGTGAGATAACTAATTGCTGATGATTTGCGTATTATACAGATGTACCTGGCGTAGGCTACAGTAGCCTGTTGAGTTTCAGAATAAACCGTTTGATTCAAGAACTCAAACCTTTGTCCTGGACATTATTTTATTCGTGATCTATTGAGGTTATTATATGAGAAAAACTCAGCAATAGATAGAGAGAGGGGGGGGGGGAGAGAGAGAGGGGGGAGAGAGAGGGGAGAGAGAGAGAGGGAGGAGGAGAGAGAGAGGGCGAGAGAGCGGAGAGAGAGAGGGAGGGGGGGAGAGAGAGATGGAGGAGGAGAGAGGGGGGGGAGAGAGAGCGTAAAGAGAGAGTGAGGGGAGAGAGGGGAGAAAGAGATAAAGCCCTTAAATTGAAATTGAATTGAATTGAGAGTGAGGGGAAGAGAGAGGGAGGGAGGGAGGGAGGGAGGGAGGGAGGGAAGGGGAGAGAGAGAGGGAGGGGGAAGAGAGAGGGAGGGGGAGAAAGAGAGGGAGGAGGAGAGAGAGAGAGGGCGAGAGAGCGGAGAGAGAGAGTGAGGGGAGAGAGAGGGGAGAGAGAGAGGGAGGGGAAGAGAGAGGGAGGGGGAGAGAGGGAGGGGGAGAGAGAGAGGGAGGAGGAGAGAGAGAGGGGGGAGAGAGAGGAGCGGAGAGAGAGAGTGAGGGGAGAGAGGGGAGAAAGAGAGGGAGGGGAAGAGAGAGGGAGGGGGGAGGGAAGGGGAGAGAGAGAGAGAGGGAGGGAGAGAGGGGGGTGAGAGTGGGAGGGGGAGGAGAGGGGGGGGGAGAGGGAGGGGGAGAAAGAGAGGGAGGAGGAGAGAGAGAGAGGGCGAGAGAGCAGAGAGAGAGAGTGAGGGGAGAGAGAGGGGAGAGAGAGAGGGAGGGGAAGAGAGAGGGAGGGGGAGAGAGGGAGGGGGGAGAGAGAGAGGGAGGAGGAGAGAGAGAGGGGGGAGAGAGACGAGCGGGAGAGAGAGAGTGAGGGGAGAGAGGGGAGAAAGAGAGGGAGGGGAAGAGAGAGGGAAGAGAGAGGGAGGGGAGAGAGAGAGAGGGGGGTGAGAGTGGGAGGGGGAGAGAGAGGGGGGAGAATGGCGGAAAGAGATGCGTAGATAGAAAGTAATAATCTATTCTTTATATCTTCTCTCACACACCTGCCATGGCGTCTTTCCGGGATGTGTGCTCTCCTTTGTTGCTGTGGAAACCTGCGTTGGTTGCCGTGGAGTCGTTTTCGGGCTTGCGATCCTTCATACTCATCATCTCTCTGGGAGAGGCCGGGGCGCTTACTGTATTACACACACACCGGTCAGACACACACAATCACACACACACACACACATTACTCATCATTAGGTATGTTTAGTGTGACAGCCTGAAGGTCGTCTCCTGCAGGTCAGAGTAGCACACAGTAATTCCCTTGAAAACCCTTACTCACACGCACACCCGAACACACAGACACTCACTCACAGGGGGCATGTGATCTCCTCTTACAGTCCCCTGAAAATGCTTACCCACACACTACAGTCTCTATGATACTGCTTACCTAAACACTCTTATCAAGTGAATACTTCAGACATAATATCAACTGCTCACCTACACTGCATTAAACCATCCAGATCAGAGAAGGCTTTAAGTAGCATGTTCATCCCTAAAAGACTATTCTATAAATATAAATAACCTAATAGAAACATACACAACATACTGTTCCTTACTAGAACAATAGAGAGAGGAGGAGAGGAGGGGAGGGAAGAGGAGAGGTGGGGATGGGTGGGGAGAGGAGGGGTGGGGAGAGGAGAGGGGGGTGGGGTGGGGAGGGGATGGGAGAAGCAGGGAGGGGAGAGGAGGGGAGGAAAGAAGAGGAGGGGAGTGGAGAGGAGGGAAGAAGAGAGGAGGGGTGGGGAGAGGAGAGGAGAGGAGAGAGGAGGTGAGAGGAGGGGGGGATGTGAAGGGAGAATAGAGGTGGGGAGAGGAAGGGTGGGGAGAGGAGGGGTGGGGAGTGGAAGGGTGGGGGGAGGAGGGGTGGGGAGAGGAGAGGAGGGGAGAGGAGGGGAGAGGAGGGATGATGGGAAGGGAGAGTAGGGGTGGGGAGGGGAGAGGAAGGGTGGGGAGAGGAGGGTTGAGGAGGGGAGAGGAGGCGTGAGGGGAAAGGAGGAGAGAGATGGTGAGCGGAGAGGGGAGAGGAGGGGTGGGGAGAGGAGGGGTGGGAAGGGGAGGAGAGGGGAGGGGAGTGTGACAACCCTGTGACAGCAACTATGTTAAACGGATAATCACTACCGTAACACAACACCGTTAGATCCCGTAACCCCGGAGACCAAGCTCATCACTGTTAGATACGGTTACCCATGGAGATCAGGTCTGAGAGCTATCAGCATGGTACAGTGAGCGCCAAGGGGCTTTGAAAGGTCATACACGCTTGCACAGACACATGCACGCACATGCACACACACTCACAGTTAGAACAGTCATGTGAGCAGGATCATTCAGTTACTCTGAGATTGTCTGAGGAGAGAAACAGTTCAGCCATGAAACCCTTATCATTTACTACAGTCCCACGGAGACAGTGTGTGTGCATGGGCCCTAGGTCAGGGTCTCTCTTGGCTAGTGTTAATCACAGAGAACAGGCAAGGTCCTACGCTTGAATGATGATGACGCACACATCTCTCTCTCTCTCTCTCTCTCTCTCTCTCTATGCTTTGATCGGTCTCAGAGGCTAGAAAACATGGTTGTAGCAGATCCAGAACAGCATGTACTGGAGAGCAGGGGAACAGAAGAACGAGGGAACCATGCAACGCAGGAATAGAGCGTGATAAAGGAGAGAGCAGAGTTTCTATATCCCTGTAATGATTGTCATTGGTGGAAGGAGAGGAGGACCAAAGTGCAGTGTGGTACGTATCCATAATACCTTTAATAAAGATGAATACACAAACAAAAAGAACAAAACCAACGAACAGTTCTGACAGGTGCAACAAACACCAACCAGAAAAGAATCACCCACAACTCAAAATGGGAAAACAGACTGCCTAAGTATGGCTCTCAATCAGAGACAACGATTGACAGCTGCCTCTGATTGGGAACCATACCAGGCCAAACACATAGAAAAAGAAAACCTAGACCTACAACATAGAATGCCCACCCACATCACACCCTGACCAAACAAAAAATAGAAACCTACAAAGCAATCTACGGTCAGGGCGTGACAATCCCTCTAAGCTCCTGATTCTCAATGTCAATATTCAAAGTTAGTCTCATCTTCCCCTCTCCTCCTCTTACGTCATCATGTCTAACTTCACTCCTCGGGGAACTGTTATCACTACTATACCACACTCTCACTTGCAGTATGCCATTATAATACTGTTCTTAGTAGGTGCAGAGAAATGAAGTGGCAAGACATAGTGATGTTTTTTTATTGACCTTGAGATGGAACAGCTATTGAACACAGGCACAGACGCACACACACACACACACACACACACACACACACACACACACACACACACACACACACACACACACACACACACACACACACACACACACACACACACACACACACACGTACACATACACACACCATTAAGCAGGGAAGCTAGTTGCTCTGAAGCAAAGGCCAGGGCCAGTTAAAGAGTCCACTAAGCCAGGGGGAGGAGAGGCACTTTTCTGCCTCATCACCAGGCTAAATCCACTGTGGAGGAAGCACAGCCACAGGCAAGCTAGCTGTATTTGATACCGTTCCATTTATTCCATTCCAGCAATTACAATGAGCCTGTCCTCCTACAGCTCATCCCACCAGCCTCCTCTGACACACACACACACACACACACACACACACACACACACACACGCACACTGACCTGAGCGGTTGTTGGGTGAGGTTCGTACAGGGGACACAGAGGGGGTGCGAGAGGAGGAGTAGGGTCTCTGTCTGTCTCTCTCTATCGTAGAGGCAGAACCAACAAAGTGATACTGAGAGTATCCATCCTGTAGGAGAGAGAGAGAGAGAGAGAGAGAGAGAGAGAGAGAGAACAAAAGTGTGAGAGAGAATCGCCCTGTAAAGTACACACATTGAAAAATCTATCCTACAGAACATACACAGACAGATACAGTGGGGAGAACAAGTATTTGATACACTGCCGATTTTGCAGGTTTTCCTACTTACAAAGCATGTAGAGGTCTGTAATTGTTATCATAGGTACTTCAACTGTGAGAGACGGAATCTAAAACAATAATCCAGAAAAATCACATTGTATGATTTTTAAGTAATTCATTTGCATTTTATTGCATGATATAAGTATTTGATACATCAGAAAAGCAGAACCTAATATTTGGTACAGAAACGTTTGTTTGTAATTACAGAGATCATACGTTTCCTGTAGTTCTTGACCAGGTTTGCACACACTGCAGCAGGGATTTTGGCCCACTCCTCCATACAGATCTTCTCCAGATCCTTCAGGTTTCGGGGCTGTCGCTGGGCAATACGGACTTTCAGCTCCCTCCAAAGATTTTCTATTAGATTCAGGTCTGGAGACTGGCTAGGCCACTCCAGGACCTTGAGATGCTTCTTACGGAGCCACTCCTTAGTTGCCCTGGCTGTGTGTTTCGGGTCGTTGTTATGCTGGAAGACCCAGCCACGACCCATCTTCAATGCTCTTACTGAGGGAAGGAGGTTGTTGGCCAAGATCTCGCGATACATGGCCCCATCCATCCTCCCCTCAATACAGTGCAGTCGTCCTGTCCCCTTGGCAGAAAAGCATCCCCAAAGAATGATGTTTCCACCTCCATGCTTCACGGTTGGGATTGTGTTCTTGTGGTTGTACTCATCCTTCTTCTTCCTCCAAACAGTAGGAAGGGCGAGTGGAGTTTAGACCAAAAAGCTCTATTTTTGTCTCATCAGACCACATGACCTTCTCCCATTCCTCCTCTGGATCATCCAGATGGTCATTGGCAAACTTCAGATGGGCCTGGACATGCGCTGGCTTGAGCAGGGGGACCTTGCGTGCACTGCAGGATTTTAATCCATGACGGTGTAGTGTGTTACTAATGGTTTTCTTTGAGACTGTGGTCCCAGCTCTCTTCAGGTCATTGACCAGGTCCTGCCGTGTAGTTCTGGGCTGATCCCTCACCTTCCTCATGATCATTGATGCCCCACGAGGTGAGATCTTGCATGGAGCCCCAGACCGAGGGTGATTGACCGTCATCTTGACCTTCTTCCATTTTCTAATAATTGTGCCAACAGTTGTTGCCTTCTCACCAAGCTGCTTGCCTATTGTCCTGTAGCCCATCCCAGCCTTGTGCAGGTCTACAATTTTAACCCTGATGTCCTTACACAGCTTTTTGGTCTTGGCCATTGTGGAGGGGTTTGGAGTCTGTTTGATTGAGTGTGTGGAAAGGTGTATTTTATACAGGTAACGAGTTCAAACAGTTAATACAGGTAATAAGTGGAGAACAGGAGGGCTTCTTAAAGAAAAACTAACAGGTCTGTGAGAGCCGGAATTCTTACTGGTTGGTAGATGATCAAATACTTATGTCATGCAATAAAATGCAAATAAAAAAATCATACAATGTGATTTTCTGGATTTTCGTCTCTCACAGTTGAAGTGTACCTATGATAACAATTACAGACCTCTACATGCTTTGTAAGTAGGTATCAAATACTTGTTCTCCCCACTGTATAATCCTCTTGAAGCTAGGGGGCACTATTTTTATGTTTGGAAAAATAATGTTCCCAAAGTAAACGGCCTATTGCTCAGGACCAGATGCTAGAATATGCATATAATTGACAGATTAGGATAGAAAACACTCTAAAGTTTCCAAAACGGTCAAAATATTGTCTGTGAGTATAACAGAACTGATATTGCAGGCGAAACCCTGAGGAAAATCAAACCAGGAAGTGGCTTCTATTTTGAAAACCCCATGTTCCATAGCCTGCCTTTGCTCCATTTAAAGGGATATCAACCAGATTCCTTTTCCTATCGCTTCCTCAAGGTGTCAACAGTCGTTAGACATAGTTTCAGGCTTTTATTTTGAAAAATGAGCGAGAACGATAACATCGCATCATTGTATGGCTGGGTGCCAGCAGCGTTTTGCTTGGCGCAACAGAGTTAGGGCAGCCATTGCCGTTCCCTCTCCTACTGAAAAAGACAGTTGCGGTTGATATATTATCAATTATATATTTTAAAAACAACCTGAGGATTGATTATAAAAAACGTTTGACATGTTTCTGTGGACATTACGGATACTATTTGTAATTTTCGTCTGCGTTGTCGTGACCGCTCTTTAGTGTGGATTTCTGAACATAACGTGCCAAACAAACTGAGGTATTTTGGATATAAAAAAATAATCTTTATGGAACAAAAGGAACATTTATTGTGCAACTGGGAGTCTCGTGAGTGAAAACATCCGAAGATCATCAAAGGTAAACGATTAATTTGATTGCTTTTCTGATTTTTGTGACCAAGCTACTTTGATGCTAGGTGTTCATAATATTTTGTGGAGCGATCGATAAACTTACACAAACGCTTGGATTGCTTTCGCTGTAAAGCATATTTTCAAAATCTGACACGACAGGTGGATTAACAAAAGGCTAAGCTGTGTTTTGCTATATTGCACTTGTGATTTCATGAATATAAATATTTTTAGTAATATTATTTGAATGTGGCGCTGTGTAATTCAGCGGTTGTTGATGACAATTATCCCGCTAGTAGCATCAAGAAGTTTAAATGTCTTCGAAATTAGTACAAAACAAATCCAAAATATAAATCCAAATAAATCCAAATTAATCACACACCACAGTGATCCCTGTTAGGTCCTTCATCAGATGAATATAACACAAGTGATCCCTATTAGGTGATTCACCAGATGACTATAACACCACAGTGACTATAACACTACAGTGATCCCTGTTAGGTCCTTCATCAGATGAATATAACACCACAGTGATCCCTGTTAGGTCCTACATCAGATGAATATGACACCAGTGATCCCTGTTAGGTGATTCACCAGATGACTATAACACCACAGTGGTTCCTGTTAGGTCCTACACCAGATGACTATAACCCCACAGTGATCCCTGTTAGGTGATTCACCAGATGACTATAACACCACAGTGGTTCCTGTTAGGTTCTACACTAGATGACTATAACACCACAGTGGTCCCTGTTAGGTACTACACCAGATGACTATAACCCCACAGTGATCCCTGTTAGGTGATTCACCAGATGACTATAACACCACAGTGGTTCCTGTTAGGTCCTACACTAGATGACTATAACACCACAGTGGTCCCTGTTAGGTACTACACCAGATGACTATAACCCCACAGTGATCCCTGTTAGGTGATTCACCAGATGACTATAACACCACAGTGGTTCCTGTTAGGTCCTACACTAGATGACTATAACACCACAGTGATCCCTGTTAGGTGATTCACCAGATGACTATAACCCCACAGTGATCTCTGTTAGGTGATTCACCAGATGACTATAACACCACAGTGATCCCTGTTAGGTGATTCACCAGATGACTAAAACACCACAGTGATCCCTGTTAGGTGATTCACCAGATGACTATAACACCACAGTGATCCCTGTTAGGTGATTCACCAGATGACTATAACACCACAGTGACTATCACACCACAGTGATCCCTGTTAGTTGATTCACTAGATGACTATAACACCACAGTGGTCCCTGTTAGGTCCTACACCAGATGACTATAACACCACAGTGATCCCTGTTTGTTGATTAACCAGATGACTATAACACCATAGTGATTGATCCCTGTTAGGTCCTACACCAGATGACTATAACACCACAGTGATCCCTGTTTGTTGATTCACCAGATGACTATAACACCACAGTGATCCCTGTTAGGTGATTCACCAGATGACTATAACACCACATTACAGCACCTGTTGTTTCAATATAAAGACTGTAGACGGAACAGACAGAAATCTTGAGTTGGGTTCACCCACCAATTAAGTCAACGTCTGCACTAACAATGCTTCTCTACCTTAACCACCCAAAACTCCACTCACATAATTGCTGCTGTATAATTGCTATGTTGATATGACAGAAAGCTACAACAGGTACCTACTGAGCTGGAACACAATTAAATAAAGAAGAAAAACAGGATAACTGAAAACAACACTTAACAAAGCATTAAACATTGGATTCAGCATTAGGATCCTCTATACAAGAGCCATAACCCTTATAGTTAATAATGATGTCATTATACTGTAACAATCATGACTGTTCTGTCACCACTATTTCTCCCTCCTTTGGAAGCCTTCCCCTTGTCTGCCATGATTCAGCTTTTACCTTACCTGCTAAAGCACACATCCTGTCCTGCCGTGACACGCCTGTTTCCTGCAGAGCTCCGGAAGGATCAAAGGTAGGATCCTCTCTGATACAGTTCAAAGACGCCCAATTTCCCTCTCTCCTCATATCCCCTCACTCTAATTTCCCCCCTCTACACCCTCACTTATCTTACCCTCTCTCCTCTCCTCATATCCCCTCACTCTCATTTCCCCCCTCTACACCCTCACTTATCTTACCCTCTCTCCACTCCTCATATCCCCTCACTCTCATTTCTCCCCTCCACACCCCCACTTATCTTACCCTCCCTCTCTCCTCTCCTCATATCCCCTCACTCTCATTTCCCCCCTCCACACCCTCACTTATCTTACCCTCTCTCCTCTCCCTATCTATCTTCACCCCCCCCCCCCCCCCAGCATGGAGAGTGTTTGGTTGCCAGGCAACCATTGTGCCTCTTGCATCTAACCACATTGGACAGGTATTTCAAGGCTGCAAGGTAAGAGGCGAATAAAGCACTTAAAGCCTACGCACAAGGTGCGTGTGTGTATGTGTGTGTGATACGATTAGGCTGAATAAAGGTTACGAAAAAATGGTTCATCCCTCCAAGCTTCAGCCACGGCAACTTCTGTCGTTTTACCACACTCATTCCATGTCAGGCTTTTTAACCTTCAACCCTTCATGCTTTCATTTTCTCCCTACAGTCAAATCCCCTTTATGTTCTCACTGAGACAGCTGTATAATATACACTCTGATCTTAAAACTCAATTCCTAAAGCCCTATAAAGGCTAAAGACCCAGGCAGTGGCTATTTGAAAGGAAACTTTTCCCATTCAGTAGAATGTTAAGGATATTTTGAAATTAAAACTACGTCACACACTTGCTCACTAGCCAGCAAGAAGGCATACACACACACGCACATATTCTATCTCTCACACATGACTACGCCTCAGACAGCTCAACTCCCTCTCCTCCTCGTCTCTCTGCACTCCCCTCACCTCCCCACCCCAATCACCATCCCCAGATATAGCATACATCCAACACATCTGTCATACCATTCCCCAACTGGCATTCTCTGCTATCAGACTGTAGTTAGAAACCATGCAGAGCCATGCACACAGGCCTCAAACATGCTATAAATCCAACACACGCAGGACACATGCACACAGCATGTGCGTGACCTTTCCGTGCCAAATGTTTAGGGCCTTCCTCTGACACCGCCTGGTATAGAGGACCTGTATGTCAGGGAGCTCAGCCCTAGTGATGTACTGGGCTGTACTCACTACCCTCTGTAGCGTCTTGCTGTCGGATGCCAAACAGTTACAATACCAAGCGGTGATGCAGCCAGTCAAGATGATCCCAATGGTGCAGCTGTAGAACGTTTTGAGGATCTGAGGGCCCATGAGAAATATTTTCAGCCTCCTGAGGGGGACAAGGCTATGTCGTGCCTTCTTCACAACTGTTTTGGTGTGTGTGGAGCATAATAATTCTTTACTGATGTGGACACCGAGGAACTTGAAGCTCTCGACCCTCGCCACTACAGTCCCAAGGAGCCTGTATAATCGAGCCTCTACTTTAACTAATGCTCTCGGCTGTAAGGCCATTTCATTTGGTGACTTTGGGTCTTTTGAGCATCATGCTATACTGTTTACATGTCGGCCACCAGTGCTGGTCACAACCCTGTATAGGCCACCAAAGCACTGCCCCACTTTCTTTACTAATCTATCTGAACGATTATCTATTGTCCTTGAAAACTGTGATAAAATCATTGTGTTGGGTGATTATAATATTCTTGTTGACAAAGAGATTCCAAGGCCATTGAATTTATGAATATTTTGAGCTTGATGGACTTTATCCAACATGTTACTGGGCCCACCCATAACTGTGACCATACTCTGGACCTGGTTATTACCAAGGGGCTTTCTACTGGGCCCACCCATAACTGTGACCATACTCTGGACCTAGTTATTACCAAGGGGCTTTCTACTGGGCCCACCCATAACTGTGACCATACTCTGGACCTTGTTATTACCAAGGGGCTTTCTACTGGGCCCACCCATAACTGTGACCATACTCTGGACCTGGTTATTACCAAGGGGCGTTCTACTGGGCCCACCCATAACTGTGACCATACTCTGGACCTGGTTATTACCAAGGGGCTTTCTACTGGGCCCACCCATAACTGCGACCATACTCTGGACCTGGTTATTACCAAGGGGCTTTCTACTGGGCCCACCCATAACTGCGGCCATACTCTGGACCTGGTTATTACCAAGGGGCTTTCTACTGGGCCCACCCATAACTGCGGCCATACTCTGGACCTGGTTATTACCAAGGGGCTTTCTACTGGGCCCACCCATAACTGTGACCATACTCTGGACCTGGTTATTACCAAGGGGCTTTCTACTGGGCCCACCCATAACTGTGACCATACTCTGGACCCGGTTATTACCAAGGGGCTTTCTACTGGGCCCACCCATAACTGCGGCCATACTCTGGACCTGGTTATTACCAAGGGGCTTTCTACTGGGCCCACCCATAACTGTGGCCATACACTGGACCTAGTTATTACCAAGGGGCTTTCTACTGGGCCCACCCATAACTGTGGCCATACACTGGACCTAGTTATTACCAAGGGGCTTTCTAGTGACATATCATCCTTTGTTGATGTTGCTTTATCTGATCACCACTGTGAATTTATACTACCTTGTTGCCCATAGCACAGGGTAATACTGAATGCATTATTAAGAAACACTCTCTTACGTCTGAAGTTGCTACATTTTTTATTGAGTGTATGAACAATACTCCACCACCTATTCTACTTTCCTCTATTGATGATTTAGCTGATAAATGTAATAGCATTAAGGGCCACTATTGATGATTTAGTTGATAAATGTAATAGCATTAAGGGCCACTATTGATGATTTAGTTGATAAATGTAATAGCATTAAGGGCCACTATTGATGATTTAGCTGATAAATGTAATAGCATTAAGGGCCACTATTGATGATTTAGTTGATAAATGTAATAGCATTAAGGGCCACTATTGATGATTTAGCTGATAAATGTAATAGCATTAAGGGCCACTATTGATGATTTAGTTGATACATGTAATAGCATTAAGGGCCACTATTGATGATTTAGCTGATAAATGTAATAGCATTAAGGGCCACTATTGATGATTTAGCTGATAAATGTAATAGCATTAAGGGCCACTATTGATGATTTAGTTGATAAATGTAATAGCATTAAGGGCCACTATCGATGATTTAGTTGATAAATGTAATAGCATTAAGGGCCACTATTGATGATTTAGCTGATAAATGTAATAGCATTAAGGGCCACTATTGATACCACAGCTCCAGTAAAATGAAAAAGGCCACATCCAAACAGAGAGCTCCTTGAATGAGAGAAAACTAGTCGATTAAAGAGAAATTGCAGAAAGGCAGAGCGTAAGTAGAGAAAGTAAAAGTTGCGGGTCCATTATGATATTCTGAGAGAGCAATTTGGCATATATAACAAGGCAATTAGAAATCCCAGATGGGCTCATTTTTCACATTTGTTCACTATTAATCAGAATAATTGGGGAGTGCTCTTCTCGACCATTGATGGCCTGATAAATCCTAATCCCGCAAACCAACAGCGCATTCAGAAAGTATTCAGACCCCTTCCCTTTGTCCCATAAAAATGTACGTTACAGTCTTATTCTAAAATGGATTAAATAATTATTTTCCCTCATCAATCTACACAGAATACCCCATAATGACAAAGCAAAACAGTTTTTGTGATATTTTTGTACATTTCTAAAAATAAAAAACAGAAATACCTTATTTACATAAGTATTCAGATACTTTGCTAAATTGAGCTCAGGTGCATCCTGTTTCATTTGATCATCCTTGAGATGTTTCTACAACTTGATTGGAGTCCAGCTGTGGTAACATCAATTGATTGGACATGATTTGGAAAGGCACACACCTGTCTATATAAGGTCCCACAGTTGACAGTGCATGTCAGAGCAAAAATGTGGTTGAATGAATTGTCCGTAGGGCTCCGAGACAGGATTGTGTTGAGGTACAAATGTGAGGATTAAAGCGTTGAATGTCCCCAAGAAAACAGTGGCCTCCTTCAATCTTAAATGGAAGAAGTTTGGAACCACCAAAACTCTTCCTAGAACTGTCCGATTGTCACTCTGACAGAGCTCCAGAGTTCCTCTGTGGAGATGGGAGAAGATTCCAGAAAGACAACTATCTCTACAGCACCCCACTAATCAGGCTTTTATTGTAGAGTGGCAGACAGAAGCCATTCCTCAGTAAAAGGCACATGACTGCCCGCTTGGAGCCAAAAGTGACCTAAAAGACTCTCAGAAACAATATTCTCTGAATGCCAACTGTCACGTCTGAGGAAACCTGGCACCATCCTGCTGTGGGGATGTTTTTCAGTGGGGGGGACTGGGAGACTAGTCAGGATCGAGGGAAAGATGACCAGAGCAAGGATTCTTGATGGAAACCTGCTCCAGAGCCCGCAGGACCTAAGACTGGGGTGAAGGTTCACCTTCCAACAGAACAATGACCCTCAGCACACAGTCAAGGCAATGCAGGAGTGGCTTCGGGAGAGGTCTCTGAATGTCCTTGAGTGGCCTAGCCAGAGCGCAGACTTGAACCTGATCGAACATCTCTGGAGAGACCTGAAAATAGCTGTGCAGCAACGCTCCCATCTATCCTGACAGAGCTTGAGAGGAGCTACAGAGAAGAATGGGTGAAACTCCCCAAAAACAAGCGTCATACCCAAGAAGACTCAAGGCTGTAATCGCTGTCAAAGGTGCTTCAACAAACTACTGATTAAAGGGTCTGAATACTTATGTAAATGTCATATTCCCATTTATTTTATTTTATAAATGTTCTAAAATGTCTACAAACCTGCTTTTGCTATGTCATTATGGGGTATTGTGTGTAGATTGATGAGAAAAAATAAATTTCATACATTTTAGACCAAGGCTGTAACTTAACAAAATGTGGAAAAAGTCAAGGGGTCTGAATACTTTCCGAATGCACTGTACGCCAACTTTCCTCCACATCTAAATGTGATGAGTTTGCAGCATATTTCAGAGATAAGATTAGGCTAGGTGTCAGTTAAGAAAGACCTGATGAGAAGTGCCCTCGCCTTTCTGTCTGTAACGATGTCCGCTGAGGGTCGGGAACAAGTTCTGGGAGTGAATACATTTAATAAAAATGAAACAAACACGTAACACAAACAGCGCACCGACATGAAACAGGAACAATGACGACTGGGGAAGAAACCAAAGGGAGTGACATATAAAGGGCAGATAATCAAGGAGGTGATGTCCAGGTGTCCAGGTGAGTGTCCAGGTGAGTGTCATTATGCACCTAACGCTGGTGACAGGTGTGTGCCCTAACGAGCAGCCTGGTGACCCAGAGGCCAGAGAGGGAGCACACGTGACACAGTCCATGTACTCTTAGATTTAAGTTCTGCATTCGACATTGTTGACCATGTTGTCCTTCTGGACAGACTGGGTTGGCCTCTCCAGTCCAGTTCTAAAATAGTTTAGGACCTATTTAACCCTTGGTGGACATAACATAAAGAAAGTGTTTCTGTACTGCTGCTCCCCCCCACTCTCTCTCTTTGCATCTCTCTCTCTCTGCATCTCTCTCTCTCTGCATCCCTCTCTTTGCATCTCTCTCTCTCTGCATCCCTCTCTCTGCATCCCTCTCTCTGCATCCCTCTCTCTGCATCCCTCTCTCTGCATCCCTCTCTCTGCATCCCTCTCTTTGCATCTCTCTCTCTGCATCCCTCTCTTTGCATCTCTCTCTCTCTGCATCCCTCTCTCTGCATCCCTCTTTTTGCATCTCTCTCTCTCTGCATCCCTCTCTTTGCATCTCTCTCTCTTTGCATCCCTCTCTCTGCATCCCTCTCTCTGCATCTCTCGCTCTCTGCATCCCTCTCTCTGCATCCCTCTCTTTGCATCTCTCTCTCTCTGCATCCCTCTCTTTGCATCTCTCTCTCTCTGCATCACTCTCTCTGCATCCCTCTCTCTGCATCTCTCTCTCTCTCTGCATCCCTCTCTCTGCATCCCTCTCTTTGCATCTCTCTCTCTCTGCATCCCTCTCTTTGCATCTCTCTCTCTCTGCATCCCTCTCTCTGCATCCCTCTCTCTGCATCCCTCTCTCTGCATCTCTCTCTCTGCATCCCTCTCTCTGCATCTCTCTCTCTCTGCATCCCTCTCTCTGCATCTCTCTCTCTCTGCATCCCTCTCTTTGCATCTCTCTCTCTCTGCATCCCTCTCTCTGCATCCCTCTCTCTGCATCCCTCTCTTTGCATCTCTCTCTCTCTGCATCCCTCTCTCTGCATCCCTCTCTCTGCATCTCTCTCTCTCTGCATCCCTCTCTCTGCATCCCTCTCTCTGCATCCCTCTCTAAGCATCTCTCTCTCTGCATCCCTCTCTCCGCATCCCTCTCTCTGCATCCCTCTCTCTGCATCCCTCTCTCTGCATCCCTCTCTTTGCATCTCTCTCTCTCTGCATCCCTCTCTCTGCATCCCTCTCTCTGCATCCCTCTCTCTGCATCTCTCTCTCTGCATCCCTCTCTCTGCATCCCTCTCTCTGCATCCCTCTCTTTGCATCTCTCTCTCTCTGCATCTCTCTCTCTCTGCATCCCTCTCTCTGCATCCCTCTCTCTGCATCCCTCTCTCTGCATCTCTCTCTCAGCATCCCTCTCTCTGCATCCCTCTCTCTGCATCCCTCTCTTTGCATCTCTCTCTCTCTGCATCTCTCTCTCTGCATCCCTCTCTCTGCATCCCTCTCTCTGCATCTCTCTCTCTCTGCATCCCTCTCTCTGCTTCTCTCTCTGCATCTCTCTCTTTCTGCATCCCTCTCTGCTTCTCTCTCTGCATCTCTCTCTCTGCATCCCTCTCTCTGCATCACTCTCTCTGCATCACTCTCTCTGCATCCCTCTCTCTGCATCTCTCTCTCTCTGCATCCCTCTCTCTGCATCCCTCTCTCTGCATCTCTCTCTCTGCATCCCTCTCTGCTTCTCTCTCTGCATCTCTCTCTCTGCATCCCTCTCTCTGCATCCCTCTCTCTGCATCCCTCTCTCTGCATCCCTCTCTCTGCATCCATCTCTCTGCATCTCTCTCTCTCTGCATCCCTCTCTGCTTCTCTCTCTGCCTCTCTCTCTCTGCATCCCTCTCTTCTTCTCTCTCTGCATCTCTCTCTCTCTGCATCCCTCTCTCTGCATCCCTCTCTCTGCATCTCTCTCTCTGCATCCCTCTCTCTGCATCCCTCTCTCTGCATCTCTCTCTCTGCATCCCTCTCTCTGCATCTCTCTCTCTGCATCCCTCTCTCTGCATCTCTCTCTCTGCATCCCTCTCTCTGCATCCCTCTCTCTGCATCCCTCTCTCTGCATCCCTCTCTGCTTCTCTCTCTGCCTCTCTCTCTCTGCATCCCTCTCTGCTTCTCTCTCTGCATCCCTCTCTCTGCATCCCTCTCTCTGCATCCCTCTCTCTGCATCCCTCTCTCTGCATCTCTCTCTCTGCATCCCTCTCTCTGCATCCCTCTCTCTGCACATCTCTCTCTGCATCCCTCTCTCTGCATCTCTCTCTCTGCATCCCTCTCTCTGCATCTCTCTCTCTGCATCCCTCTCTCTGCTTCTCTCTCTGCATCTCTCTCTCTCTGCATTCCTCTCTGCTTCTCTCTCTGCATCTCTCTCTCTGCATCCCTCTCTCTGCATCACTCTCTCTGCATCCCTCTCTCTGCATCCCTCTCTCTGCATCTCTCTCTCTCTGCATCCCTCTCTCTGCATCCCTCTCTCTGCATCTCTCTCTCTGCATCCCTCTCTGCTTCTCTCTCTGCATCTCTCTCTCTGCATCCCTCTCTCTGCATCCCTCTCTCTGCATCCCTCTCTCTGCATCTCTCTCTCTCTGCTTCTCTCTCTGCCTCTCTCTCTCTGCATCCCTCTCTGCTTCTCTCTCTGCATCTCTCTCTCTCTGCATCCCTCTCTCTGCATCCCTCTCTCTGCATCTCTCGCTCTCTGCATCCCTCTCTCTGCATCCCTCTCTTTGCATCTCTCTCTCTCTGCATCCCTCTCTCTGCATCCCTCTCTCTGCATCACTCTCTCTGCATCCCTCTCTCTGCATCCCTCTCTCTGCATCTCTCTCTCTCTGATCCCTCTCTCTGCATCCCTCTCTCTGCATCTCTCTCTCTGCATCCCTCTCTGCTTCTCTCTCTGCATCTCTCTCTCTGCATCCCTCTCTCTGTATCCCTCTCTCTGCATCCCTCTCTCTGCATCTCTCTCTCTCTGCTTCTCTCTCTGCCTCTCTCTCTCTGCATCCCTCTCTGCTTCTCTCTCTGCATCTCTCTCTCTCTGCATCCCTCTCTCTGCATCCCTCTCTCTGCATCTCTCGCTCTCTGCATCCCTCTCTCTGCATCCCTCTCTTTGCATCTCTCTCTCTCTGCATCCCTCTCTCTGCATCCCTCTCTCTGCATCTCTCTCTCTCTGCATCCCTCTCTCTGCATCCCTCTCTCTGCATCCCTCTCTTTGCATCTCTCTCTCTCTGCATCCCTCTCTTTGCATCTCTCTCTCTCTGCATCCCTCTCTCTGCATCCCTCTCTCTGCATCCCTCTCTCTGCATCTCTCTCTCTGCATCCCTCTCTCTGCATCTCTCTCTCTCTGCAATCCCTCTCTCTGCATCTCTCTCTCTCTCTGCATCCCTCTCTTTGCATCTCTCTCTCTCTGCATCCCTCTCTCTGCATCCCTCTCTCTGCATCCCTCTCTTTGCATCTCTCTCTCTCTGCATCCCTCTCTCTGCATCCCTCTCTCTGCATCCCTCTCTCTGCATCTCTCTCTCTGCATCCCTCTCTCCTGCATCCCTCTCTCTGCATCCCTCTCTTTGCATCTCTCTCTCTCTGCATCTCTCTCTCTCTGCATCCCTCTCTCTGCATCCCTCTCTCTGCATCTCTCTCTCTCTGCATCCCTCTCTCTGCATCCCTCTCTCTGCATCCCTCTCTCTGCATCCCTCTTCTTTGCATCTCTCTCTCTCTGCATCTCTCTCTCTGCATCCCTCTCTCTGCATCTCTCTCTCTCTGCTTCTCTCTCTGCATCTCTCTCTCTCTGCATCCCTCTCTGCTTCTCTCTCTGCATCTCTCTCTCTGCATCCCTCTCTCTGCATCACTCTCTCTGCATCCCTCTCTCTGCATCCCTCTCTCTGCATCTCTCTCTCTCTGCATCCCTCTCTCTGCATCCCTCTCTCTGCATCTCTCTCTCTGCATCCCTCTCTGCTTCTCTCTCTGCATCCCTCTCTCTGCATCCCTCTCTCTGCATCCCTCTCTCTGCATCCCTCTCTCTGCATCTCTCTCTCTCTGCATCCCTCTCTGCTTCTCTCTCTGCCTCTCTCTCTCTGCATCCCTCTCTTCTTCTCTCTCTGCATCTCTCTCTCTCTGCATCCCTCTCTCTGCATCCCTCTCTCTGCATCTCTCTCTCTGCATCCCTCTCTCTGCATCCCTCTCTCTGCATCTCTCTCTCTGCATCCCTCTCTCTGCATCTCTCTCTCTGCATCCCTCTCTCTGCTTCTCTCTCTCTGCCTCCCTCTCTCTGCATCCCTCTCTGCTTCTCTCTCTGCATCCCTCTCTCTGCATCCCTATCTCTGCATCCCTCTCTCTGCATCCCTCTCTCTGCATCTCTCTCTCTGCATCCCTCTCTCTGCATCCCTCTCTCTGCATCTCTCTCTCTGCATCCCTCTCTCTGCATCTCTCTCTCTGCATCTCTCTCTCTGCATCCCTCTCTCTGCATCCCTCTCTCTGCTTCTCTCTCTGCATCTCTCTCTCTCTGCATCCCTCTCTGCTTCTCTCTCTGCATCTCTCTCTCTGCATCCCTCTCTCTGCATCACTCTCTCTGCATCCCTCTCTCTGCATCCCTCTCTCTGCATCTCTCTCTCTCTGCATCCCTCTCTCTGCATCCCTCTCTCTGCATCCCTCTCTCTGCATCTCTCTCTCTGCATCCCTCTCTGCTTCTCTCTCTGCATCTCTCTCTCTGCATCCCTCTCTCTGCATCCCTCTCTATGCATCCCTCTCTCTGCATCTCTCTCTCTCTGCATCCCTCTCTGCTTCTCTCTCTGCCTCTCTCTCTCTGCATCCCTCTCTGCTTCTCTCTCTGCATCTCTCTCTCTCTGCATCCTCTCTCTGCATCCTCTCTCTCTGCATCTCTCTCTCTGCATCCCTCTCTCTGCATCTCTCTCTCTGCATCCCTCTCTCTGCATCTCTCTCTCTGCATCCCTCTCTCTGCTTCTCTCTCTGCATCTCTCTCTCTCTGCATCCCTCTCTGCTTCTCTCTCTGCATCTCTCTCTCTGCATCCCTCTCTCTGCATCACTCTCTCTGCATCCCTCTCTCTGCATCCCTCTCTCTGCATCTCTCTCTCTCTGCATCCCTCTCTCTGCATCCCTCTCTCTGCATCTCTCTCTCTGCATCCCTCTCTGCTTCTCTCTCTGCATCTCTCTCTCTGCATCCCTCTCTCTGCATCCCTCTCTCTGCATCCCTCTCTCTGCATCTCTCTCTCTCTGCATCCCTCTCTGCTTCTCTCTCTGCATCTCTCTCTCTCTGCATCCCTCTCTCTGCATCCCTCTCTCTGCATCTCTCTCTCTGCATCCCTCTCTCTGCATCTCTCTCTCTGCATCCCTCTCTCTGCATCTCTCTCTCTCTGCATCCCTCTCTCTGCATCTCTCTCTCTGCATCCCTCTCTCTGCATCTCTCTCTCTGCATCCCTCTCTCTGCATCCCTCTCTCTGCATCCCTCTCTGCTTCTCTCTCTCTGCCTCTCTCTCTCTGCATCCCTCTCTGCATCCCTCTCTCTGCATCCCTCTCTCTGCATCCCTCTCTCTGCATCCCTCTCTCTGCATCCCTCTCTCTGCATCTCTCTCTCTGCATCCCTCTCTCTGCATCTCTCTCTCTGCATCCCTCTCTCTGCATCTCTCTCTCTGCATCCCTCTCTCTGCATCCCTCTCTCTGCATCTCTCTCTCTGCATCCCTCTCTCTGCATCCCTCTCTCTGCATCCCTCTCTCTGCATCCCTCTCTCTGCATCTCTCTCTCTGCATCCCTCTCTCTGCATCCCTCTCTCTGCATCCCTCTCTCTGCATCTCTCTCTCTGCATCTCTCTCTCTGCATCCCTCTCTCTGCATCCCTCTCTCTGCATCTCTCTCTCTGCATCCCTCTCTCTGCATCCCTCTCTCTGCATCCCTCTCTCTGCATCCCTCTCTCTGCATCTCTCTCTCTCTCTGCATCCCTCTCTCTGCATCCCTCTCTTTGCATCTCTCTCTCTCTGCATCCCTCTCTCTGCATCCCTCTCTCTGCATCCCTCTCTTTGCATCTCTCTCTCTCTGCATCCCTCTCTCTGCATCCCTCTCTCTGCATCCCTCTCTCTGCATCCCTCTCTTTGCATCTCTCTCTCTGCATCCCTCTCTTTGCATCTCTCTCTCTCTGCATCCCTCTCTTTGCATCTCTCTCTCTCTGCATCCCTCTCTTTGCATCTCTCTCTCTCTCTCTGCATCCCTCTCTTTGCATCTCTCTCTCTCTGCATCCCTCTCTCTGCATCCCTCTCTCTGCATCTCTCTCTCTCTGCATCTCTCTCTCTCTGCATCCCTCTCTCTGCATCCCTCTCTTTGCATCTCTCTCTCTCTGCATCCCTCTCTTGGCATCTCTCTCTCTCTGCATCCCTCTCTCTGCATCCCTCTCTCTGCATCTCTCCCTCTGCATCCCTCTCTCTGCATCCCTCTCTCTGCATCCCTCTCTTTGCATCTCTCTCTCTCTGCATCCCTCTCTTTGCATCTCTCTCTCTCTGCATCCCTCTCTCTGCATCCCTCTCTGCATCCCTCTCTCTGCATCTCTCTCTCTGCATCTCTCTCTCTGCATCCCTCTCTCTCTGCATCCCTCTCTCTGCATCTCTCTCTCTCTGCATCCCTCTCTTTGCATCTCTCTCTCTCTGCATCCCTCTCTCTGCATCCCTCTCTCTGCATCCCTCTCTTTGCATCTCTCTCTCTCTGCATCCCTCTCTCTGCATCCCTCTCTCTGCATCTCTCTCTCTGCATCCCTCTCTCTGCATCTCTCTCTTCTGCATCCTCTCTCTGCATCCCTCTCTCTGCTTCTCTCTCTGCATCTCTCTCTCTCTGCATCCCTCTCTGCTTCTCTCTTCTGCATCTCTCTCTCTGCATCCCTCTCTCTGCTTCTCTCTCTGCATCTCTCTCTCTCTGCATCCCTCTCTGCTTCTCTCTCTGCATCTCTCTCTCTGCATCCCTCTCTCTGCATCACTCTCTCTGCATCCCTCTCTCTGCATCCCTCTCTCTGCATCTCTCTCTCTCTGCATCCCTCTCTCTGCATCCCTCTCTCTGCATCTCTCCCTCTGCATCCCTCTCTGCTTCTCTCTCTGCATCTCTCTCTCTGCATCCCTCTCTCTGCATCTCTCTCTCTCTGCATCCCTCTCTGCTTCTCTCTCTCTGCCCTCTCTCTCTGCATCCCTCTCTGCTTCTCTCTCTGCATCTCTCTCTCTCTGCATCCCTCTCTCTGCATCCCTCTCTCTGCATCCCTCTCTCTGCATCTCTCTCTCTGCATCCCTCTCTCTGCATCCCTCTCTCTGCATCTCTCTCTCTGCATCCTCTCTCTGCATCTCTCTCTCTGCATCCCTCTCTCTGCATCCCTCTCTCTGCATCCCTCTCTCTGCATCCCTCTCTCTGCATCCCTCTCTCTGCATCCCTCTCTGCTTCTCTCTCTGCCTCTCTCTCTCTCTCTGCATCTCTCTCTGCATCCCTCTCTCTGCATCCCTCTCTCTGCATCCCTCTCTCTGCATCCCTCTCTCTGCATCTCTCTCTCTGCATCCCTCTCTCTGCATCTCTCTCTCTGCATCCCTCTCTCTGCATCTCTCTCTCTGCATCTCTCTCTCTGCATCCCTCTCTCTGCATCCCTCTCTCTGCATCTCTCTCTCTGCATCCCTCTCTCTGCATCCCTCTCTCTGCATCTCTCTCTCTGCATCCCTCTCTCTGCATCCCTCTCTCTGCATCCCTCTCTCTGCATCCCTCTCTCTGCATCTCTCTCTCTGCATCCCTCTCTCTGCATCCCTCTCTTTGCATCTCTCTCTCTGCATCCCTCTCTTTGCATCTCTCTCTCTGCATCCCTCTCTCTGCATCCCTCTCTTTGCATCTCTCTCTCTCTGCATCTCTCTCTCTGCATCCCTCTCTCTGCATCCCTCTCTCTGCATCCCTCTCTCTGCATCTCTCTTTCTCTGCATCCCTCTCTCTGCATCCCTCTCTCTGCATCTCTCTCTCTCTGCATCCCTCTCTCTGCATCCCTCTCTCTGCATCCCTCTCTGCTTCTCTCTCTGCCTCTCGCTCTACCTCTGCCTCCCTCTCTCTCTCTCTGCCTCCCTCTCTCTCTCTGCCTCCCTCTCTCTCTCTGGCTCACTCTCTCTGCCTCACTCTCTCTGCCTCCCTCTCTCTGTCTGCCTCATTCCCTCTGCCTCCCTCTCTCTCTGCCTCCTTCTCTCTGCCTCACTCTCTCTCTCTGCCTCACTCTCTCTCTCTGCCTCCCTCTCTCTGCCTCTGCCTCCCTCTCTCTCTGCCTCCCTCTCTCTTCCTCTGCCTCCTTCTCTCTGCCTCCTTCTCTCTCTGCCTCCCTCTCTCTTCCTCTGCCTCCCTCTCTCTTCCTCTGCCTCCCTCTCTCTTCCTCTGCCTACTTCTCGCTGCCTCTGCCTCCAGCTTTTCTCTCCTCCCTCTCTCTTCCTCTGCCTCCCTCTCTCTTCCTCTGCCTCCCTCTCTCTTCCTCTGTCTCTGCCCCTCTGCCTCTGTCTCTGTCTCTGCCTCTGTCTCTGTCCCTCTGCCTCTGTCTCTGCCCCTCTGCCTCTGCCACCGGCAGTTCTTAGTGTCAGCACCAGGACAGACAAAGAAGACTTGGCCGACTGTCTGTGTTGGATTGAACAACCCTGGAAGGTACTGAGAGAGAGACAGAGAGAGAGACAGAGAGAAAGAGGGGGAGAGAGATAACAGACATAGAGAAAGTAGTGGGGAGAGAAAGTTATTGTAAATAGAGGGAGAAAGAGGTAAAAGACAAGTCCAGGAGGGACAACGTTGTATCTTTGTGATCAGCAGAATCGCCTCTCTGTGACGTCAACACCTCCAGTCTGTTTATCCAGCCCCTCAAGGTGCAGTGTCAGTCATGGCATCCATAGCTTTGTATATGAGTTTGTGGTTACATTCTTACCCTCAGCTAACCGTACCAAGTGGCAAAGTCAAACTGTTAAATTCACACATTCTGCCATTCAATAATAGCACATTTACAGATATAGAACCCTAGCGATCATAACATAACATGTTGATTAACTTATACTTGGACACAACACAGAACTTATGTTTTATTGATGACTGGAGTCTTCATTGATCTCATCAGCATCTGTTCTATTTTCATATGTTTATTTGGCTTCCGATCCATGCTCATGTTCTCTAGCCCCAAGGCAAACCCTGTCTACATATTCTGTAGGAAGTGATTAACAGTTGTAAGTGGAGTCTCCAACACACACACACACACACGCACGCACGCACGCACACACGCACACACACACACACACACACACACACACACACACACACACACACACACACACACACACACACACACACAAGATTATACACGCACACGCATGC
>NC_034191.2:65879559-65932059 GCF_002021735.2 Oncorhynchus kisutch | reverse complement strand
AAGCAATGATCCTAGAAGAAAAGTCCACCAGGCATAGTCCACCCTCGTGCAGTGGCGGGTACAGTGCTGCAGCTTTAATACAATTTTGTCCAGATCAGAAGAAATTGACAAGGGTCAGAAACTGACACGGGTCAAGAAATTGAAGCTCTTGTATCAGATTTTACACCCCGCTGGCTGTAAAATCTTTAGTCTGTGCCACAGGGTAGAAGGTTATTGGCTACCAGCACCCTTCCCCTATAAGACAGCTGGGGTAGCACCCATTTCCACCTACACAATCTGGCACACACCTTATCCACTAACACCCTCCCAATTATTTTTATGAAAGACATCGGAGCCTAGAAAACCCCCCAATGTCTTCATCCCATCTCTGCCCCACTGAAGCCCCCCTAGTAACCGTGGAACAGACCCTATCTGAAGCTGACCAGCCCACAGCGATTCACTCGTTTCCCAATTAACTATAGCTGAGGAGACCCCCTCATACACCTTTAGAGCATTTGAGAGACCTTTAACATCCCACCCCCTGTAGTAAAAGCTGTCACGTCATCTGCATACGCAGACAGTGCTATCGTAGTGCTTCATAACCCCTGGCACAGAGAAAACAGTAAGCCTCGCTCTTAAAAAACAAAGCATTTTGTTCAATTGCCAGACAATATAGCTGTCCTGAAATTGGGCATCCCTGTCTGATACCCCAATGGATAGGGAAAGTGCAGCTCAAACCACCCCCACCTTCACCATACAAGAGGCCCCAGCATACAGTAAACTCATCCAAGACGGTAGAAAGCCTTCTCCTGATACAAAGAAAGCAAACTCACATTCACATCATACAGTTTACAAATGGGTAAAACATCTCTTATTAGAAACAAGTTATCAACAACAGAGTGGTCAGGGACACAGTAAGACTGGTATTTGTGACCAAGAGCCCCAGATATTCTTTCAGCCTGTTTGAGAGACACTTAGATATAATTGTTTATTGTGCACACAGCAGTGCAACATGTTGGCAGTTTTTAGAAGAGCCAAATCCCCCCTTTTATATTATTATTATTATATATATATTTTTTTTACCCCTTTTTATCCCCAATTTTGTGGTATCCAATTGGGAGTTAACAGCTGGTAGTGGACAGCTCCCGCAGAGTAATGTCAGAGTCCAAAGCATCTCTCTGCTCAGGGCACAATAGAGGAAGTCCATGTAACAACTGTTCAGCACAGAGAGGATCACAATGTTATAGAGGGCAGAGTAGAAATTCACTGCATTTTGGCGCATCTAATTGTCATCTGTGGCCACCTTCCCATCAGGGATACGAAGGCAGATCATCTGTTTGCTTTGCAATGTCGATTGCCCTAGGTAAAAAAAAAAGCGCTAGGTGCATCCATATCCTTGAGGGTAGCAAAGTGAGACCTAATCAAGGCACCCTTCACTCTTTCCTGTAAAAACGACCTCAGTTCATGTCCCTTGTCCTGTAAGTTCAAGACTAGTCCAGGGTCAGTCTGAGTGAGCAACTTCAACTTAATATATTTGATGTCCTTTTCAAGAGTCATGACAGTCTCTTTAACTTCAATACTAGACAGAGCAGTATACGGTTGACCAAACACACATATTAGGGCATTCCATTTAATAACCCTCCCTTTTCCCCAAAACAACAAAAACTTTCACAAAACATGGCATCATGTAGTAACTTAACACTAAAAAACATTCAAGATGGCGCCGACAGAGATGGTCGCCCCGCTTCAAGTCTTTAGGAAACTATGCAGATTTTTTTATTTTTTTTAGGTATTATTTCTTACATTGTAAGGCAAGAAAATCTTAAGTACTATTACATACAGCCGGGAAGAACTGTTGGATATAAGAGTGACGGCAACTTACCAGCATTACGACCAGGAATACAACTTTTCCAAAGTGGATCCATTGTTCGGACCTCCACCCTGGACATTGGATCTAATCCCAGAGGCCGACCCAAAACGTTTGACGTTGTTGCGGCAGGAGAGGCAGACGGAGCGCCCTACTGGTCAGACTCAGTAGGCGAGCACACCATCCACCGCTTCCGAGCATATTACTCGCCAATGTCCAGTCTCTAGACAACAAGGTGGACGAAATTAGGGCACGATTTGCCTTCCAGAGAGACATCAGAGATTGTAACATTCTCTGTTTCACGGAAACATGGCTCACTTGGGATATGTTGTCAGAGTCGGTACAGCCACCAGGTTTGTTCATGTGTCACGCCGGCAGAAACAAACATCTCTCTGGTAAGAAGAAGGGCGGGGTGGATGCCTCATGATTAACGACTCATGGTGAAACAATAACAACATATATGAACTCAAGTTCTTCTGTTCACCTTACCTAAATGCCGACTGCATTATCTCATATGAGAATTCTCTTAGATTTTAGTCACAGCCATGTATATCCCCCCCCCCAAGCAGAGACCTTGACGGCCCCGAAAGAACTTCACTGGACGACTCTATGTAAACTGGGAACCATATATCCTGAGGCTGCATTTATTGTAGCTGAGAATTTCAACAAAGCTAATTTGAGAACAAGACTAACTAAATTCTACCAGCACATTGACTGTTGTACCCATTCGAGCAAAACACTGGACCACTGCTACTCTAACTTCCGCGATGCACACAAGGCCCTCCCCCACCCTCCCTTCGGGAAATCCAATCACGACTCCATCTTGCTCATACTGTCCTATAGGCAGAAACTCAAACAGGATGTACCCATGTACCCCTAGAACCATTCAACACTGGTCTGACCAATCGGAATCCACGCTTCAAGAATGTTTGGATCACGTGGACTGGAAAATTTTTCTGGGAAGCCTCAGACAATAACATTGATTTATACGCTGATTCGTGAGTGAGTTTATTAGGAAGTGCGGAGATGTTGTATCCACTGTGACTATTAAAACCTACCCCAACCAGAAACCGTGGATAGAAGTGAAAGCGCGAACCACCGCATTCAGCCATGGAAAGAGGTTGGGGAATATGGCCGAATATAAACAGTGGAGTTATTTCCTCTGCAAGGCAATCAAACAAGCGAAATGTCGGTATAGGGACAAAATGGAGTCGCAATTCAACGGCCTAGACACTAGACGAATGTGGCAGGGTCTACAGGCAAATACGGACTACAAAAAGAAAACCAGCCACATCACGGACACTGACGTCTTGCTTCCAGACAAGCTAAACACCTTCTTTGCCCGCTTTGAGGATAATACAGTGCCACCGACACAGCCCACTACCAAGGACTGCGGGTCCCCCGTCTCCTTCTCTGTGGCCAAAGTGAGTAAGACATTTAAACATGTTAACCCTCAGAAGACTGCTGGCCCAGACGGCATCCCTAGCCGCATCCTCAGAGCATGCGCAGACCAGCTGGCTGGTGTGTTTACGGACATATTCAATCGCTCCCTATCCCAGTCTGCTGTCCACATATGCTTCAAGATGACCACCATTGTTCCTGTACCAAAGAAGGCAAAGATAACTGAACTAAAGGACTATCGCCCCATAGCACTCACTTCTATCATCATGAAGTGCTTGGAGAGACTAGTCAAGGATCATATCTCCTTACCTGCCACCCTAGACCCACGTCAGTTTGCATACCGCCCCAACAGGTCCACAGACGATGCAATCACCATCACACTGCACACTGCCCTATCCCATCTTGACAAGAGGTATAGCTATGTAAGAATGCTGTTCTTTGACTACAGCTCAGCATTCAACACCATAGTACCCTCTAAGGTCATCATTAAGCTTAAGGCCCTGGGTCTCAACCACGCCCTGTGCAATTGGGTCCTGGACTTTCTGATGGGCCGCCCCCAGGTGGTGAAGGTAGGACACAACATCTCCACTTCGCTGGTCCTCAACGCTGGGGCCCCACAAGGGTGCATGCTCAGCCCCCTCCTGTACTCCCTGTTCACCCATAACTCAATTATCAAGTTTGCAGACGACACAACAGTAGTGGGCTTGATTACCAACAATGACGAGACAGCCTACAGGGAGGAGGGGAGGGCACTCGGAGTGTGGTGTCAGGAAAATGTCCCCTCACTCAACATCTAAAAAACAAAGGAGGTGATCGTGGACTTCAGGAAACAGAAGAGGGAGCACCCCCCTATACACATTGACGGGACAGTAGTGGAGAAGGTGGAAAGTTTTAAGTTCCTCTGCGTACACATCACGGACAAACTGGAATGGTCCACCCACACAGACAACAGCGCCTCTTCAACCTCAGGAGTCTGAAGAAATGTGGCCTAGTCACCTACATCCCTCACAAACTTTTACAGATGCACAATCCAGAGCATCCTGTCGGGCTGTATCAACTGGTACGGCAACTGCATCGCCCTCAACCGCAAGGCTCTCCAGAGGGTGGTGCGGTCTACACAACGCATCACCGGGGCAAACTACCTGCCCCCCAGGACCTAGAGCACCCGGTGTCACAGGAAGGCCAAAAAGATCATCAAGGACAACAACCACCCGAGCCACTGCCTGTTCACCCCGCTATCATCCAGAAGGTGAGGTCAGGTGCATCAAAGCGGGGACCGAGAGACTGAAAAACAGCTTCTATCTTAAGGCCATCAGGTGCATCAAAGCGGGGACCGAGAGACTGAAAAACAGCTTCTATCTTAAGGCCATCAGACTGCTAAACAGCCATCACTCATATGTATATACTGTATTTTATACCATCTACTGCATCTTGCCTATGCCGCACGGCCATCGCTCATCCATATATTTATATGTACATATTCTTATTCCATCCCTTTACATTTGTGTGTATAAGGTAGTTTTGTGAATTTGTTAGATTACTTGTTGGTTATTACTGCACTGTCGGAACTAGAAGCACAAGCATTTCGCTACACTCGCATTAACATCTGCTAACCATGTGTATGTGACCAATAAAATGTGATTTGATTTGAAAATACCAATAAGGTGATGACCTTCGTGGACAGGGCAAGTGAATATCAACAGTAACATTATGGTGATGGTGAAAAACCCACAGGAGTAATATCACACCTTCCAACCCTACTACAGTAGTGATCAGATACATACAACCTGTCTAACCTTCCAACCCTACTACAGTAGTGATCAGATACATACAACCTGTCTAACCTTCCAACCCTACTACAGTAGTGATCAGATACATACCACCTGACTAACCTTCCAACCCTACTACAGTAGTGATCAGATACATACAACCTGTCTAACCTTCCAACCCTACTACAGTAGTGATCAGATACATACCACCTGTCTAACCTTCCAACCCTACTACAGTAGTGATCAGATACATACAACCTGTCTAACCTTCCAACCCTACTACAGTAGTGATCAGATACATACAACCTGTCTAACCTTCCAACCCTACTACAGTAGTGATCAGATACATACAACCTGTCTAACCTTGCTGCACTGACACGACCTTCAATAACTTTTAGCCATGTGTATTGCCTAACTTTTGCATTTCTTACTCCCCACACATCACAAAGCTCAAACTCAGTTAATAGATTCCTGATGGCACGTGAGGTTCTACAGCAGTGTGATCAACAGTAAAATCCACTGTACAGTTCCAGTCTCCCCCCTAAAACCATACACCCCTCTTGGTCACCTTCATTTGATCAAATACAACAATAAGCTCTGTATCCTCATTAGGAGCATAAACATTTTTTTTTTTTATAAATATACATAAATCTGCCTTGACCAATAAAAACCGAGCCATTGCAATCTCTGTTGGATACCACAGTCACCCCTAAGCCTGACGAAAACAAAATTGCCACTCCAGCACTGAAATTAGTACCATGACTGAATATACGCTGGCCCTCCCACCACATACCCAGTCACCCCTCATTAGCCTCATCACTACAGTATGTACGTATCTCCTGTAGAAAAGCTACGTTAAGCCTTTTCTGTTTGATTACTTCTAACACCCAAGATCTCTTATTCCTGTCCCTTCCTCTGTTATTATTGAGATAACCTCCCCTTAGTTCCTCCATATAGAGAGGAGAAAGGAAAAACAGAAGAGACTACAACGGCACCCTATGAGGCATGGTAATCATCATTGTTTTAATTTGATTTGAACCTTACCACGCTTCCCACTATGTTTTGCTGTAGTGACAGCAGTAACACATTTCCACAAGCGGAAACGCTTCTTCACACTCAACTGGTTTAACCCCACCATCTTCTGTAACACAACAGCTGACCTCATAAACTTTTCAACATAGAAAACCTGCCAATTTAACAGATTTCCCAAAAATGTGGTACAGGAACCCATTTACCTCACCTAGATTGTAAATTGAGTTGTCACTAGCTGCTATCATATCAACAGGGATATCAGACATGTCCAGATCCCTCTCCTGATCCTGAGGCCCTGGATCCCTGACTCCCCACTGACACATACCTCTCAATACTCCCCACCTGCACCCCATCACTCCTACCAGGTTTCTCCTCCACTACCTGGGAGATTAGCTCCACCTGAACACCCTCCTGCACCCCATCTCTCGTACCGGGCATCTCCACCACTACCTGGGAGATTAGCTCCACCTGAACCCCCTCCCATACCCCATCACTCGTACCGGGTATCTCCTCCACTACCTGGGAGATTAGCTCCACCTGAACACCCTCCTGCACCCCATCTCTCGTACCGGGCATCTCCACCACTACCTGGGAGATTAGCTCCACCTGAACCCCCTCTCGTACCCCATCACTCGTACCGGGTATCTCCTCCACTACCTGGGAGATTAGCTCCACCTGAACCCCCTCCCGTACCCCATCACTCGTACCGGGTATCTCCTCCACTACCTGGGAGATTAGCTCCACCTGAACCCCCTCCCGTACCCCATCACTCGTACCGGGTATCTCCTCCACTACCTGGGAGATTAGCTCCACCTGAACCCCCTCCCGTACCCCATCAATCGTACCGGGTATCTCCTCCACTACCTGGGAGATTAGCTCCACCTGAACCCCCTCCCGTACCCCATCACTCGTACCGGGTATCTCCTCCACTACTTGGGAGATTAGCTCCACCTGAACCCCCTCCCGTACCCCATCACTCCTACCAGGATTCTCCTCCACTACCTGGGAGATTAGCTCCACCTGAACCCCCTCCCGTACCCCATCACTCGTACCGGGTATCTCCTCCACTACCTGGGAGATTAGCTCCACCTGAACCCCCTCCCGTACCCCATCACTCGTACCGGGTATCTCCTCCACTACCTGGGAGATTAGCTCCACCTGAACCCCCTCCCGTACCCCATCACTCCTACCAGGTTTCTCCTCCACTACCTGGGAGATTAGCTCCACCTGAACCCCCCACCCGTACCCCATCACTCGTACCGGGTATCTCCTCCACTACCTGGGAGATTAGCTCCACCTGAACCCCCTCCCGTACCCCATCACTCGTACCGGGTATCTCCTCCACTACCTGGGAGATTAGCTCCACCTGAACCCCCCCCTGTACCCCTTCATTCGTACTGGGCATCTCCTCACCAGTCTGGGGAAATGGCTCACCAGATCCATCCTTACCTCCTACAATAATGTTTTTATGCCCGTCACAGATGCTATGTTCCCCTCTGGTACAGGCTCCAACTCAGTACCCTCAACACAAACAACTTGATCCTCAGCAACAGGTGTGTGTGGCTGCTCTACCACTGTCAGCCCACCTCGCCCTACATCAGGACCATGCCTTAAAGAATTACGCCAGGCTCAATCAGCTGATCGACAAGACACTCTTCTTTCAGAAAAACCACCATTGCTTTATTAATCCGCGACGCATAAGCAACATTTTCAACAACTTCTCTTCTACGGCGACCAGAAACTCCTCCACAGTGACAGTAGCTTCAGTAACACACCTGAAGCCATCTCAAAGTGACAGGGACGGAGTCCCCATGTGGGTCGCCATCCCCACCTAAACCAGGGCAATTCCAATTTCAAGAAATACAATATACCTTATTCTACCACATACATTTAAATAATGAATCATCCATAGAAAAAGGAAAACTAAAAGGAAACAAAAAGAAAACACAGGCGATCTAATTCCAGACACCACTCGCACTCGCTCATACAATTCCCAGCATCCACCAACAATCCCAGCATGCAGAGAGAGAGAGAGAGAGAGAGAGAGAGAGAGAGAGAGAGAGAGAGAGAGAGAGAGAGAGAGAGACAGACAGAGAGCGCGAGAGAGAGACAGACAGAGACAGACAGAGCGAAAGAGCGAGACAGAGAGAGATTTGTCTTGGATTTGAATGCTGTGAGAAGGTTCTATAAATGTTGCTAAACTGAGAAACAGAGGGACACTCAGACAAGCTAATATTGTCCACATTAAGTCTTCATTTACTCTACTTTAACATTACTTTACTCTCCCTCCCAAATGGCACCCTATTCCCTATATAGCCCTATGGGAACTGGCCAAATGTAGTGCACTATATACGGAATAGGGTGGAATTTGGGATGCACACTAACTTTAAGGTGAACACTGCAGGGGCCGAAAACGTGTTCATCATCAGGAGTCCCTCTGCCTGGCGGAAAAATGGTTTTAAGAGGTGATTGCGCTTTAGAAGGGTAGCAATCTTCTTAAGCAGTTATAAAGCAGTTATTTTAAAACCAGCCACTCCTGCATGCTAATGGCTGCTGCTAGCCACTTTAGAGAAAATTAGAAGAGAAAGAGTGGGTTTTTTGCTTTTTGAGGGCGACAGGAGGATTTGAAGAGGGTGGTTATTGTACAATTGCGTTTCATTAGAAACATATACAGCTCTTGTCAATATGTAGACAATAGAGAAGAGGCTACAGAGACAGTGTCAACCGGCATATTATTATACTGAGTATATGAGTCATGAATAGAAGTGCGATGCTTGAAGTAGCCTAACCATTCATTTTATAGGTCAAAGCATGGCTGCACTATTCTACACATATAGCTAGAAACTGATTCTTATTCTATGCCAAACATGTCCTGCTGGAGATAAACATAGTTCCTAACCAGAGAAGATTAATGAGGGCCTATTGGGTGGAATGAACACATATCTGACCCTGTTTCAGTTGTTAGGGGCAACGTCTACAGAGAGCAACATCACTCACTGTCAAGTTACACCAGCGTGTTACCCAGAATGGACTGCAGTGAACTCCATAGTGACACATCAACACACAACACTGATGTAAGGATCTTTCTGACAACTGTTCGGTGTAATAGCAACCATCAGAACACCCTGCTCGGTCTCCCATAGTGACAGGGTTTATATTCTGATAACGTAAGCGCTGTGTTTTGTCAGTACTCATAGACACACAGACTCATGAGAGACTGTGTTCACCACATAAATAACGCACCACAAACCCTCTTACTATATCTAGTCCCTGTGGGAAAAGCTTGAGAAGTTAGGCCCTAACCGCAGTCACCCTAGAAGCATCCTAACCTAAACTGAGGAGTGTGTGTGACTGTGTGAGTAGAAGCATATCCCGGCTCACTTTTGCTACATGTGGTGTGTGTGTGCGTATGTACAATGCATTTGGAAGGTATTCAGACCCTTTCACTTTTTCCACATTTTGTTAGGTTACAGCTTTAATTTAAATGGATTAAATAAAACATGTTCCTCATCAATCTAATCACAATACCCCATAATGACAAAGTGAAAACAGGTTTTAAGAAATGTTTGCAAATAAAAAATAAATACAAATAAAGACCCTTTGATTCATCTTTGAGATGTTTCTACAACTTGATTTAGAGTCCACCTGTGGTAAATTCAATTGATTGGACATGATTTGGAAGGGCACACACCTGTCTATTTAAGGTTCCAGTTGACAATGCACGTCGGAGCAAAAACCAAGCTATGAGGTCGAAGGAATTGTCCTTAAAGCTCAGATACAGGATTGTGTCAAGGCACAGACCTGGGGAAGGGTACCAAAACATGTCTGCAGCATTGAATGTCTCAAGAACACAGTGGCCTCCATCATTCTTAAATGGAAGAAGTTTGGAACCACCAAGACTCTTCCTAGAGTCAAACTGAGCAATAGGGGGAGATGGTCCTTTGTCAGGGAAGTGACCAAGAACCCAATGGTCACTCTGACAGAGCTCTAAAGTTCCTCTGTGGAGATGGGAGAACCTTCCAGAAGAAAAACCATCTCTGAAGCACTCCGCTAATCAGGCCTTTATAGTAGAGTGGCCAGACGGGAGCCACTCCTCAGTAAAAGGCACATGACAGCCAGCTTGGAGTTTGCCAAAAGGCACCTAAAGGAATCTCAGATCATGAGAAAAAAGATTATCTGGCCTGATCAAACCAATATTGAACTCTTTTGCCTGAATACCAAGCGTCACATCTGGAGGAAACCAGGTACCGCTCATCACCTGGCCAATACCATCCCTATGGTGAAGCATGGTGGTGGGAGCATCATACTGTGGGGATGTTTTTCAGCGGCAGGGACTGGGAGACTAGTCAGGATCTAGGGAAAGATAAAACGGAGCAAAGTACAGAGAGATCCTTGATGATGATGAAAACCTGCTCCAGTGCGCTTCGGATCTTAGACTGAGTCGAAGGTTCACCTTCCAACAGGACAACGACCCTAAGCACACAGCCAAGATAATGCAGGAGTGGCTTCAGGACAAGTTTTTGTTGGAGTCGTGCCTGGCCGTGCAGTCATGAGTGAACAGGGAGTACAGGAGGGGGCTGAGTACGTACCCCTGAGGGGCCCATGTCTTGAGGATCAGCATGGCGGATGTGTTGTTACCTACCCTTACCACCTGGGTGCGGCCCGTCAGGAAGTCCAGGATCCAGTTGCAGAGGGAGGTGTTTAGTCCCAGGGTCCTTAGCTTAATGATGAGCTTTGAGGGCACAATGGTGTTGAACGCTGAGCTGTAGTCAATGAATAACATTATCACATAGGTGTTCCTTTTGTCCAGGTGGGAAAGGGCAGTGTGGAGTGCAATAGAGACTGCATCATCCGTGGATCTGTTGGGGCGGTACGCAAATAGGAGTGGGTCTAGGGTATCCGGGAGGATACTGTTGATGTGAGCCATGACCAGCCTTTCAAAGCAATTCATGGGTACAGACGTGAGTGCTATGGGTCGGTAGTCATTTAGGCAGGTTAACTTAGTGTTCTTGGGCACGTCTGCTTAAAACATGTTGGTATTACAGACTCAGACAGGAGAGATTGAAAATGTTAGTGAAGACACTTGCTAGTTGGTCAGTGCATGCTCGCAGTACACATCCTGTTAATCCGTCAGGCCCTGCGGCCTTGTGAATGTTGACCTGTCTAAAGGTCTTACTCACACCGGCTGCGGAGAGCTTGATCACAGTCTTCCGGTACAGCTGGTGCTCTCATGCATGTTTAAGTGTTATTTGCCTCGAAGTGAGCATATAAGTAGTTTAGCTCATCCGGTAGGCTTGTGTCACTGGGCAGCGCTCGGCTGTGCATCTCTTTGTAGTCAGTAATAGTTTGCAAGCCCTGCCACATCCGACGAGCGTCAGAGCCAGTGTAGTGCGACTCGATCTTAGTCCTGTATTGACTTGCCTATTTGATGGTTAGTCAGAGGGCATAGCGGGATTTCTTTAAAGCTTCCGGGTTAGAGTCCCACTCCTTGAAAGCGGCAGCTCTAGCTTTTAGCTCAGTGCGAATGCTGCCTGTAATCCATGGCTTCTGGTTGGAATATGTACGTATGGTCACTGTGGGGATGACGTCATAGATGCACTTATTGATAAAGCCAATGACAGATGCGGTGTACAATGCCATTGGAGGAATACCATTGGAGGAATGCCATTGGAGGAATCCCGGAAAATTCCAGTCTGTGTTAGAAAAACAGTCCTGTAGCTTAGCATCTGCTTCATTTGACCACTTTTTTATTGATCTAGTCACTGGTGCTTCCTGTTTTAATCTTTGCTAGTAAGCAGGAATCAGGAGGATATAATTATGGTCAGATTTGCCAAATGGAGGGCGAAGGAGAGCTTTGTATGCATCTCTGTGTGTGGAGTATCGGTGGTCCAGAGTTATTTTACCTCTGGTTGCACATTTAACATGTTGATAGAAATGAGGTAAAACTGATTTAGGTTTCCCTGCATTAAAGTCCCCGGCTACTAGGAGCGCCGCCTCTGGGTGAGCGTTTTCTTGTTTGCCTCTGACTGTGGTGGTATGTACACAGCTACAAAGAATATAAATGAAAACTATCTTAATAGGTAATGTGGTCTGCAGCTTATCATGAGAAACTCTACCTCAGGCGAATAATGGCTCGAGACTTACTTAGATATAGTGCACCAGCTGTTGTTTACAAAAATACATAGACCGAGGCCCCTTGTCTTACCAGACGCCCCTGTTCTATCCTGCCAGTACATCGTATAACCAGCCAGCTGTATGCTGATGTTGTCGTCGTTCAGCCACGACTCCGTGAAGCACAAGATGTTACAGCTTTTAATGTCCCGTTGGTAGTTTAATCTTCCCAATACCTTGTCCATTTCATTGCCCAAAGATTATATGTTTGCGAGCAGAATTGAGGGGGTGGGGTTTATTCGATCGCCTCCTACTCCTCAGAAGGCAGCCTGCCTTCCGGCCTCTCTTTCTCCGCCTCATCTTCAAGCAGATCACTGGGGTCGGGGCCTGTTCCCGAGGGAGCCGTATATCCTCCCCCCCGGGCTCGTCAGAGTCGTGAAAGAAGAAAAAGGATTCTGCCAGATTTTCGGTAATAAGAGACGGTAGCGGCAACAATATGTACAAAAATAGTAAAAAAATAAGTTACAAACAATGCAGATAAAAAAACACAATCGGTTGGGGGCACGTAAAACGTCTGCCTTCTGCCATTTTAGATTGGCTCTAATACAAGGTATCAGGTGTCGTGACCAATTAAAAGGCACAAATACCATAACTACTCTCTGGGGAAGTGGCTATCACTACCTTGGAAAATTGCTAAAATTGAAATACAGTGGGGAGAACAAGTATTTGATACACTGCCGAGGTCTGTCATTTTTATCATAGGTACACTTCAACTGTGAGAGACGGAATCTAAAACAAAAATCCAGAAAATCACATTGTATGATTTTTAAGTAATTAATTTGGATTTTATTGCATGACATAAGTATTTGATCACCTACCAACCAGTAAGAATTCCGGCTCTCACAGACCTGTTCATTTTTCTTTAAGAAACCCTCCTGTTCTCCACTCATTACCTGTTTGAACTCATTACCTGTATAAAAGACACCTGTCCACACACTCAGTCAAACAGACTCCAACCTCTCCACAATGGCCAAGAACAGAGAGCTGTATAAGGACATCAGGGTTCAATTGTAGACCTGCACAAGGCTGGGATGGGCTACAGGACAATAGGCAAGCAGCTTGGTGAGAAGGCAACAACTGTTGGCGCAATTATTAGAAAATGGAAGAAGTTCAAGATGACGGTCAATCACCCTCGGTCTGGGGCTCCATGCAAGATCTCACCTCGTGGGGCATCGATGATCATGAGGAAGGTGAGGGATCAGCCCAGAACTACACGGCAGCACCTGGTCAATGACCTGAAGAGAGCTGGGACCACAGTCTCAAAGAAAACCATTAGTAACACACTACGCCGTCATGGATTAAAATCCTGCAGCGCAGGCAAGGTCCCTCTGCTCAAGCCAGCGCATGTCCAGGCCCGTCTGAAGTTTGCCAATGACCATCTGGATGATCCAGAGGAGGAATGGGAGAAGGTCATGTGGTCTGATGAGACAAAAATAGAGCTTTTTGGTCTAAACTCCACTTGCTGTGTTTGGAGGAAGAAGAAGAATGAGTACAACCCCAAGAACACAATCCCAACCGTGAAGCATGGAGGTGGAAACATCATTCTTTGGGGATGCTTTTCTGAAAAGGGGACAGGACGACTGCACCGTATTGAGGGGAGGATGGATGGGGCAATGTATCGCGAGATCTTGGCCAACAACCTCCTTCCCTCAGTAAGAGCATTAAAGATGGGTCGTGGCTGGGTCTTCCAGCATGACAACGACCCGAAACACACAGCCAGGGCAACTAAGGAGTGGCTCCGTAAGAAGCATCTCAAGGTCCTGGAGTGGCCTAGCCAGTCTCCAGACCTGAACCCAATAGAAAATCTTTGGAGGGAGCTGAAAGTACGTATTGGCCAGCAACAGCCCCGAAACCTGAAGGATCTGGAGAAGGTCTGTATGGAAGAGTGGGCCAAAATCCCTGCTGCAGTGTGTGCAAACCTGGTCAAGAACTACAGGAAATGTATGATCTCTGTAATTGCAAACAAACGTTTCTGTACCAAATATTAAGTTCTGCTTTTCTGATGTATCAAATACTTATGTCATGCAATAAAATGCAAATTAATTACTTAATAATCATACAATGTGATTTTCTGGATTTTTGTTTTAGATTCCGTCTCTCACAGTTGAAGTGTACCTATGATAAAAATTACAGACCTCTACATGCTTTGTAAGTAGGAAAACCTGCTAAATCAGCAGTGTATCAAATACTTGTTCTCCCCACTGTATATTAAAACCGTGAGTGAGAAAATCTAAACTCTGGACACCGTTGAGAGAGGCACAGAAATAACCATCATAGAAGAGGTCAACTATAGCAAAGCCACGGAGGCACTAAAAGAAGCGCAAGAGCATTCTACCAATTCGGCTCGAATATGGGAAAAAAAATATATTAATGGATAAGATTGGGCAGCATTTCCCTGCTGACGGAAAATTCCAATCTAATAAAGAATTCATAGATGCTATTATGAGTTGTCATAAAGACAATTTTTTTAAATAAAGCTTAATACATCAGTATTAGATGTCAGCGTTATATAAACAGAAGATAAAAAATGATAAAACCAAATTTAGTAGATGTACTCAGCATAACCGCACTAACTGTACTATTTGTGAAGTAAATTGAATATGTAGTATGCTTATTGGACTTAAGATACAAATTAATTGATTTAAATAATGATGACAAATGTTAAGAAAATGCTGAGCAATGTTATAAAGTAAAGACTTTTCAAATAAATGACCTTATACGTTATATTGGTTGACAATTTGTTAGTTACGCTATCCTTATGAACCGCATAGCATATCATTACAGCAGTATGAACCGGTAATATATGTCAGCAAGCTACCTAAACATTAGTTGGCTACTAATACATCAAACTTTCTAGTATATTAACTATATGCTATCTAACACCCCAATGTTTATTGACCCTGATTATTCACGTCATTCTTAGCTTAATGGTGTAGTCATTGTGCGTTCTCAATGGACATTGTTAAACCAGGTGCTCCGTAAATTCACTCTGGCTATCCACTCCGATTTCAGAGCACTCTCATCTGAATGTACCAGAGCGCAGAATAACAGTTGAATTTACGAACACTCAACACCCGTTGAATATGGCCGGTGTCAGTAAACGTCGGGGGAAAAACCCTTAGTTAAATTGTTGCCAGCAGCACAGTTAGTCACTTACGCTTTGAAAAAAATGAAAAAATCCTAACCAGCTCTGCTAGGGTGAGTAAAATGATCAGAGTGAGGTGTTCTCTCATTTGTGTCTGGAAGTAGCGAGCAAGCTAGCCAACATTAGCCAGTTAACTTAGGTGCTTGACTGCTGTTGTGAGGTCAGAACGCTCGGATCAACTCTACTCCTCGGTAATAGTGGGCAGTGTGCGCTGTGAACAGTCAATTTCCAAACACCTGAAGTCATAAAATGTCTAACTAGTAATTTGTTATGCTAACAAGCTAGAAATAGGCTGCATAGCAAGAGCATCAACTTCCGGTAGGCATGCAAAAACTTCCGGTTACCGGTCGTTTACAGTATAATAAAATTAACTAATAGTATATAGTATGTAGTATATACTCATTAAGTGTATGTAGTATACAGTACAGTATATTAGTATGGGTATTCGAACCCAGCTAGGGTATGTGAGTATGTTAATAAAATGTGTATTTAAGCTTTGATGGCAGGTTTGAAAGCTATTATTAAAATGGATATTGCGATGGAAGTGGAGCCAATTTTGGGGTTGGATAATCCTTGCAAGAATCATGGACAGTGGGTATTACGTAACATATGGAAATTGGCAGTATAAATCTTTACAGATAGTCCAACTTTGTATCACACCGCATTTAAACAATTGCTAAAAGGGTGTACAACCAGCAAAACAAGAGATAACATATTTGGGAGTTTCGATTTCAGAAGTCACGAAGCACATTACACGTGAACGAGTAGGAACAATGTGTTATTTGGCACGACCAAACACTCCTCACAGAATCAGGAAAACCCTAGGGGTTTTAATCTTGTGAAAGACTTTATTCCGTCTTGTTCTGACATAGATTCATAGAATTGATGAAAGGGAGGAGGGATCACAAGTAATTAAAGTGGCCTCCCTGTGAATAGAAGTTATCATGTTTGTTTTGACTGTAATTTAAAACTTTTTGTTCACCTGGTAAAGTAACGTTAGACGGAAAGACAGAGGTAGAGTATAGTAGAGATTGTAGAGGGAAACAAGTGTTAGAGTGGAGGGGAAATGTACTGGGTGATGGTGATTGAGAGGGCTTCTGAGTTAAAGGAAACAGAGATGTAGACTAGTGAAGGTAACAAAGGAAATGGGAATTTAATTGGAAAGTAAGAATTTCCAGTATAACTTGTTTGGCTTGATTACGATTTGGCAAAGTGAAAACAAACAAAAAAAAATTTTCTATTGATTTGAAATGTTTCACGAGGCAGTTGCCTTGGGAGAGCCATAGGCACTGAGACATAGGCACTGGGCAAGCCGGCTGGGGAAGGGGGAGGAAGAGCGGGAGCAGGCGTGACATTACCCCCCCCCCCTCTAGGGGTGCCACCCAGCGTCCCACCTGGGCGAACCAGCCCGAGACATAGGCACTGGGCAAGCCGGCTGGGGAAGGGGGAGGAAGAGCGGGAGCAGGCGTGACATTACCCCCCCCCCCCCTCTAGGGGTGCCACCCAGCGTCCCACCTGGGCGAACCAGCCCGAGACATAGGCACTGGGCAAGCCGGCTGGGGAAGGGGGAGGAAGAGCGGGAGCAGGCGTGACATTACCCCCCCCCCCCCTCTAGGGGCGCTACCCAGCGTCCCACCTGGGCGAACCAGCCCGAGACATAGGCACTGGGCAAACCGGCTGGGGGAGGAAGAGCGGGAGCGGGCGTGACAATACCCCCCCACCCCCCCTCTAGGGGCGCCACCCAGCGTCCCACCTGGGCGAACCAGCCCGAGACATAGGCACTGGGCAAGCCGGCTGGGGAAGGGGGAGGAAGAGCGGGAGCAGGCATGACAACCTTATGGGATACAATTTCCGTATGGAGTTATCAAGAGTTGTAATTCTAATTTGATGTGTTATTCTAATTTGTTTATTTGGGATTTAACAGGCAGTGTTTTTTTATTTGTATTACTGGTTCCCCGGGGCCCTTTGGTAGATATGCAAATGTATTTCTTCACATGTCTGCATATAAAAGGAAGAAAAGTATTTCCCACCTCTACTTTTATATGAAGAAGTGTATTGCTGTTGTTGTGTTTGTTTGTTTTTGTCTTGTTTTGATATAAATCTCATCAGATTGGGTCTGCTGTACGGTCGGGATTTTCCCCCGAAGGGGTAACTCTGCGGGGAGGTCGTCAGTATGATAAAGGGATTATAAGCAAATTTGCTAAATCAACACACTTGTTGAAACCAATCCTCAGTCATTTCTGTAAGTGCTGTGCTTGTTGAATGTCCTTCCCTATAAGTGTGCTGAAAGTCTGTTGTCAATTTGTTTATTGTAAAATAGCATCGTATCTGGTCAAACACAATTTTTTTTGAAAACTTTATTAAGGATTGTTAACCGGCTGATTGGTCAGCTATTTGAGCCAGTAAAGGGGGCTTTACTGTTCTTAGCTAACAGAATTACTTTTGCTTCCCTCCAGGCCTGAGGGCACACACTTTCTAGTAGGCTTAAATTGAAGGTATGGCAAATAGGAGTGGCAATATCGTCCCTTATTATCCTCAGTAATTTTCCATCCAAGTTGTCAGACCCCAGTGGCTTGTCATTGTTGATAGACAACAACATTTCCTTCACCTCTTCCACACTCACTTTAGGGAATTAAAAATTACATCAGTTGCTCAGATATACTTGGATGTGTAGTGTTGCTGGCATGTCATGCCTAAGTTTGCTAATCTTGCCAATGAAACAATTATTAAAGTATTTGGCAATATCAGTCAGTTTTGTGATGAATGAGCCATCTGATTCAATGAATGATGGAGCTGAGTTTGCCAAAATTTCATTGAAGGTGCTCCAAAACTTTTCACTATCATTCTTTATGTCATTTATCTTTGTTTCATAGTGTAGTTTCTTCTTCTTTTTATTCAGTTTAGTCACATGACTTCTCAATTTGCAGTATGTTTGCCAATCGGTTGTGCAGTTAGACTTATTTGCCATTCCTTTTGCCTCATCCCTCTCAACCATACAATTTTTCAATTCCTCATCAATCCACCCCTATTACTAGCCTGTTCAACCTCTCTTTCGTGTCGTCTGAGATTCCCAAAGATTGGAAAGCAGCTGCGGTCATCCCCCTCTTCAAAGGGGGGGACACTCTTGACCCAAACTGCTACAGACCTATATCTATCCTACCCTGCCTTTCTAAGGTCTTCGAAAGCCAAGTCAACAAACAGATTACCGACCATTTCGAATCTCACCATACCTTCTCTGCTATGCAATCTGGTTTCAGAGCTGGTCATGGGTGCACCTCAGCCACGCTCAAGGTCCTAAACGATATCTTAACTGCCATTGATAAGAAACATTACTGTGCAGCCGTATTCATTGATCTGGCCAAGGCTTTCGACTCTGTCAATCACCACATCCTCATTGGCAGACTCGAAAGCCTTGGCTTCTGAAATGATTGCCTCGCCTGGTTCACCAACTACTTCTCTGATAGAGTTCAGTGTGTTAAATCGGAGGGTCTGCTGTCCGGACCTCTGGCAGTCTCTATGAGGGTGCCACAGGGTTCAATTCTTGGACCGACTCTCTTCTCTGTATACATCAATGATGTCACTCTTGCTGCTGGTGAGTCTCTGATCCACCTCTACGTAGACAACACCATTCTGTATACTTCTGGCCCTTCTTTGGACACTGTGTTAACAACCCTCCAGGCAAGCTTCAATGCCATACAACTCCTTCCATGGCCTCCAATTGCTCTTAAAAACAAGTAAAACTAAATGCATGCTCTTCAACCGATCGCTGCCTGCAACTACCCGCCTGTCCAACATCACTACTCTGGACGGCTCTGACTTAGAATACGTGGACAACTACAAATACCTAGGTGTCTGGTTAGACTGTAAACTCTCCTTCCAGACCCACATCAAACATCTCCAATCCAAAGTTAAATCTAAAATTGGCTTCCTATTTCGCAACAAAGCATCCTTCACTCATGCTGCCAAACATACCCTTGTAAAACTGACCATCCTACCAATCCTCGACTTCGGTGATGTCATTTACAAAATAGCCTCCAATACCCTACTCAACACAGAGGGCACAGGACCAGATATGATGTGTCTTTTATTAGTGTCTAGCAGAGAGTCAATCAGCTCTTTGAAATCCAGTTTCAACTGTTCAGAGCTGCACTTCATAATGTCATTAAAGCCCACATGGACTACGATAGAATGGATGTCCATGTCATGCCGTAGTACATTCAGGAGCAGCTTAGTAATGTAATTTATTCGAGCTCTTGGATAATTGTTTTTGCACTAGGAAAAGTCACATTTCCTACCATGGAGCTTCCCAAAATCACGGCTGGCGAGAAGGGCGACGATATCCGTCCACTCCCACACTTCACAGGATGGTGCAGGAGATGGAGAAGCCCCGCTCGATCCAGAGTAGGGACGGAATGTTGCCGACAACGACTTTGAAATCTTAGGGGAAAGAGCAGGAGTAGACACGGCGGCCGCAGACACCCCCTGCGATGAAGGTGCAGGAAGATCAGGCTCTAGGGCGGCAAACAATTTGTTGTTTGTATTCGCTCCGGGCCTCTAGTTGGGAGCACAGACTGCATTGGGGAAGGCCGCTGTCTTCGGTTTCCACAGAGCTGGTCATCGCTGATTGCCATGTCCCTCTTGCTGTGCACCTTCGACTCCACTATCAAATGGGGGAGGAGATGGCTCCCCTGGTGAGCAAACTCCGGGCAACACCGGCCAGGCGGATAACAACAAAAGACAAGACAGAGATGCATCCAACATGTGTGAACGCTGTCCATCCACCGGCGTAGAAAAGGTAAACATTCCACTCTGCGTTTTCCCCAGTCTCTTACGTACCCTGCGTACCCTTACGGACCTGCGTGATCAAGGAAGCCACCTCAAGTCTCCAATCCTCGACAAGCAAACAATTGCAGCATTGGAACTTTGAGCGATCCAGTTTGTCCCGAAACAAAGCGTAGTAGATACAGCTCCTACAGCGCTGGAACCGTTCATTTATTCTCCAGACAAAGAGGGCTCCATTGGAAAACTCATCTAGGACTAACTTTGTTAGCTCGATGGCTAACTCTAGCAGCTTTGCGGTCCTAGCTGTTAAAAGATGTCGCGGAATCCATGCAAAAATAAGTTCAGCATTTATGTTTAACAAAAGATTGGTTATGTTTAGTAACAATAACAAACTGAGTGTTTCCAGTATACAGTGTTCAGCTGCGCACTCTGATGACGTCAGGACCAAAACACATTGTGTAGTTTGATGAGGGGAAAAAAACTATTCAAGCAATTTTAGAATAAGGCTGTAATGTAACAAAATGTGGAAAAAGTTAAGGGGTCTGAATATTTTCTGAAGTACTGTATGTGTGTGTGTACATGTGTGTGTGGTCGCTTACTTGTCTCCTTTGCTGCGAGCGATGCCGATGAGCTTCTCTATCCCACCGGCGTCTCTCAGTGCTTTGGCGTTCTCCATGTTCTTAGTGATGACCTCATGCAGAGCGCAGCAGATAGCCGTTATCGTATCGTCTGACATGGTCTTACCGGGTGCCATCGGGCCCCCGGTACCTCCACTAGTCCCACCACTGCCCCCGGTACTGTTGCTGCTACTGCCAGGTAACCGGTGGACCAGGTCACGCATGGCGTATTTACCTGAGAGGAGAGCGGGACAAGAGTTAGTGCTTGGGTTAGAAATCTGAATGTCTCAAAGAGTATGCTTGTGTGTGTGTCAGGAAAGTAACAATCCTCATTGGTGTGGCCTGTGCTGTCCAGAGGTCACAGCCACTGACCTCGCCACACGTATGCCAGAGTCGGTTCGAATCGACTCACTGCCCTTTGACTTACTCTCCACGGTCTTTCCACCACTTTACTATCTCTTCAATAAAATGATGAAAGGAGTGGGACTGCCCCACTCCTTAAAAACAAAAAACAAATTAAAAACAATCCTCATTAGTTCAAAAACAACTATATTTTTTCCTCCTCATCTCCCTGTCTTGTCTTTAACAATCAAACAGTACACTTCTTCATTGATTGTTTGAGCAACTTCCTGACACTGTTGTTAAGGACAAATAACGTTATCTCTAAATCCCTAAACCTATCTGTCCTCAGTCTCTCTCAGCTTGGCCTGTCTGTCCTCAGTTTCTCTCAGCTTGGCCTGTCAGTCTCTCTCAGCTTGGCCTGTCTGTGGAGCAGCCCTCTGATGAAGTCAACACACTGTGACTCATCTGGTATTTGGAAGAAGAGATTGACGTGGACGGGAGGAAATGAAGGGAAGAATCTGACATTAAAAGAATAGAGAGATGGAGAGAATGAAGAGAGCGAGGGAATAATTAAGAAGTCTGAGATGTCAGTATGCGAGAAAAACCTGAGTAACAACCGCATGGAGGGAAGTATGGGAGGAAAGAAGGGAGGGAAGAATGAGTCTACTCTACACATTAGCCACATTAGTTGTCCATCACAATTCATTATTTCACATAATGTCAACATTGACACACATCTAGGAGGCGGACATCTTCCCTGATGATGACTCTTGAAGATGTCTCATCATCGATGAATGATAAACATGACATGTAAATAATAGTGTCGACACACTGGTGAAGAGCTGCTCTTTCAGACTGACTCATCCTCTCTGGAGAAATGTCAGTTGTCCATGTGAGTGGATGGTTACCTAAACAGGAAATTGGAAGTCAATGGGTTCAGTGAAGATGGAGGAATAAAAAAAGCTGTCAATGTTTCAGCAGCACAGGACTAGGAACCCAGAAAATATACTGTATCTCTGTAGTGGCTTCCATCAAACTGTTTATTGGAGTCTCGAAACTGGAGGTGCTGAGGCAAAGTTGGTTGCAGAATATAAAGGCCTATAAAGATAAAAGGACTATCAAAGTTCATACATACTCTTAGAAAAAAGTGTTTCAAACGGGTTCTTCAGCTGTCCTGACAGGAGAACCCTTTTTGGTTCCAGGTACAAACCTTTTTGGTTCCAGATAGAACCCTTTTGGGTTCCATGTAGAACCCTCTGCAAAGGCCTCTCAATGGAACCCAAAATAGTTCTACGTGGAACTAAAAGGGTTCTACCTGGAACCAAAAAGGGTTATTCAAAGGGTTCTCCAATGAGAACAGCTGAAGAACCCTTTTAGGATTTAGACAGCATCTTTTTTTTGCCATCATTTTTGTCATCATTTGTTATCATTGCAATTGACAAGACCCATCTTCCCACTGCTGGTAACTCCTCTCTCTATCCTAAAGGTTCTGTGTGGATAATAGTAATACATTTTAATCAGGGCTGGTGAGATTCCTGCTGTGTCATGCAAACAGCTTAAAACATCAACGCACCCCAATCATTTACAACATGAAGGAAAACACACATACACAGACACACAGTTTCCTAAGCACCACATATTATTAGCAGAGAGTGGTGAGTTAATTGGGGAAGTCTTATCTGTCCTGGCAGGCTGAAGAGAGAGAGACTGAATGGACTGTCTTCACCGAGAGGACAATACCAAGACTGACTAAACCTCTATAAACCTGGGTGAGCCTACTCTACTGGCCAGGGTTTGGTGGGAGACAGAACTGATAAGAGGAGAGAGACAGAACTGATGAGAGAGAGAGAGAGCTGATGAGAGGGGGAGGGGGGGGAGGGGGGGAGACAAGGAAGCAAGGAATTATGTCTTTTCACACAACCCAGAACAGGGCCTTGGACTAACCTTGCCAGTGGCTGAACCTGGCTGTTTCATTATTATAACATGAATAAAGTGTGATATGCCTCATTGACTACAGGGGGCACCATATCACAAGCAACCAGGTTAGCAGTGGTGTGAAGTACTTAAATAAAAATACTTTAAAGTACTACTTAAGTTGTTTTGGGGGTATCTGTACTTTACTTTAATATTTATCATTTTGACAAGTTTTACTTTTACATCACTACATTCTGAAAGAAAATTATGTACTTTTTATTTTCCCTGACACAAAAAGTACTCGTTACATTTTCAATGCTTAGTAGGACAGGAAAATGGTCAAATTGCACACTTATCAAGAGAACATCCTTAGTCATTCCTACTGCCTCTGATCTGGTAGACTCACTAAACAAAAATTCTTCATTTGTAAATTATGTCTTTGTGGTTGAGTGTGCCCCTGGCTATCTGTAAATAAAATAAAAAACATGAAAATGGTGCCTTCTAGTTTGTTTAACATAAGGAAGTTGAATTGATTTATACTTTTACTTTTGATACATTGATACAATATACAAGTATATTTAAAACCAAATACTTTTAGACTTTTACTGAAGTAGTATTTTACGGCGTATCTTTTTTCTAAGATATCTTTACTTTTATTTAAGAATGACAATTGGGTACTTTTTCCACCACTGCAGGTCAGTCAACTAAACAATCATTTAACCATGGATTCAATTTCCCTGCTTCTGTACATTCTTTAATAACATATGGACATATGGAAATGTGGGTATATATAGAACCCGGCTATAGGTAGTTAACTAGCCTCATGCACTTCAGAATGGATCTAAAACGGACTGTTCTCCGAGGCCCTTTACGGTGTGAATCCACTTCAAGCCAGGTCTGCAAATGTCACTGTGAAAGATTAACATTGGCCAGACAGATACTGTATATTACTGACTTTCCCGAGCAATAATGGATAAATGGATACCAGAAATCACCCATTTCTCCAAAGTAAATGGCCAGCAATGTGGGCAATGCATCCTCTTTAGGAGATACGGAAAAGGAAAAAGCCCACAGACATCAAAGATAAAACAAAGCTGTTTAAAAGCGGTTGGAAACTAAGGTAAATTGGAAACTCTAGCTATTAGAGATAGGGGTTTCAGCGAGTGCAGGATTTCACACCTGTAATATCTGTCTCTCTGAGGCTGCTTTGATGTGGCTGGGTGACAGGACAGAGAAGATAAGCTCTTCCGCTGAAATATTCCCCTTCTGAATACCTGTGGCTGCTCCATTAAAATGAGACTGCCGTAGGTGATACGAACACACAAACATGCGCGCACGTTGGCCCGCACACACGCTCGCACACATGCATGTGAACACATGCAAGCACACACACATACACACAGCACATTCACGATTGCACACGCACCTGCACACACACATGCACGCACACGAAAGAGACAGGGGTTGATAATACACGTTTGAAATGTGGTGAAATGAAATGAAATGTGATGAATACAAACTTAATTTTGTAATCCCTGTCTGGAATAGCGATGCCATCCTTAGTAGTGATGGATGAGTTTCAGATTTGTAATTATATTCCAGATTACTTCACCACAATCTATGCTTACTTCTGACAGAATATACCGAAAGAACTTTGAAACGTTCCAAGTACATGGCTGACAAATCTTGTTAATGTAAGCCATCCCTGGCACCATAACTCTGTAAGTACACATTAGAATGATCATCTACGTACTCGTTCTCTCATGATGTATATAAGTCTATTTCCAACCCTACAGGCTGGTAGGGGAAGCAGGGAAGACTGGCAGAAAGGAGATGTAACGGGCAAATCGAAATTGAAGGACAGTCACACGTGGTACTAATCCCATAGAGAGAGAGCATGAGTGAGCAAAAGAGTGTATGACTAAAGCTTACCAGATCATTTCACTCACACTCTGTACTCCAGAGTTAGTCTCTCTTTGGCACTCCTTTGTGTTTTGTTAGTGCAAAAATGTGTGCGTGTGTATAAGTGTGTGTAGTGAGTCTCTAGTTAGACGGTGCCCTGCGGAAACTGACTCCTCCGCACCTTCAGTGTGTGCCTGTGTGTGTGTGCCCTGCGGACTGTGACTCCTCTGCAGATTCAGGAACCTGTAATTAATGGCCGCCTGCAGCTCCCTCCCTGTGTTTCCACGGTAACCCTCCTGCGCACTGATGTCATCATCCCGAGACACAAAGAGAGGAGCCACAAAGAGAGGACTACATAAACTAATATACATAGGACCCAGACATAGAGAGAGACAAAGAGATAGATAGATATCTCTATATCTATATAGAGAGAGAGAGAGACAGAGAAACATAGTGAGAGAGAGAGACATATATTGAGAGAGAGAGGGAGAGGGTGGGAAAGGGGAAGAGAGAGGGACAGAAGGAGCGAGAGGAGAGAGAATGGCTCCATGGCAGACTACATAAGCTAATATACTGTAGCAGGTCTGAAACCAGACACGGAAAGATGGGACTCGGGCGAGAGTGAGGGAGAGGGGAGAAGGAGGAGAAGTAGAATGGTTAGGGGTGGAGGGAGAGGAGAGAAGGAGGGGAGGTAGAATGGTCAGGGGTTGAGGGAGAGGAGAGAAGGAGGGGAGGTAGAAGGGTCAGGGGTGGAGGGAGAGGAGAGAAGGAGGGGAGGTAGAAGTGTCAGGGGTGGAGGGAGAGGAGAGAAGGAGGGGAGGTAGAAGGGTCAGGGGTGGAGGGAGAGGAGAGGAGAGAAGGAGGGGAGGTAGAAGGGTCAGGGGTTGAGGGAGAGGAGGGAAGGTAGAATGGTCAGGGGTGGAGGGAGAGGAGAGAAGGAGGGGAGGTAGAAGGGTCAGGGGTTGAGGGAGAGGAGAGAAGGAGGGAAGGTAGAATGGTCAGGGGTGGAGGGAGAGGAGAGAATGAGGGGAGGTAGAAGGGTCAAGGGTTGAGGGAGAGGAGAGAAGGAGGGAAGGTAGAATGGTCAGGGGTGTAGGGAGTGGAGAGAAGGAGGGGAGGTAGAATGGTCAGGGGTGGAGGGAGAGGAGAGGAAGAGGGGAGGTAGAATGGTCAGGGGTGGAGGGAGAGGAGAGGAAGAGGGGAGGTAGAATGGTCAGGGGTGGAGGCATGTCTGAGGATGAGAGAGGTGAAAGGGAGGGAAAGAGGGGGGAGACGGCCATGTTACACTTCAATTCGTTTTTGTTTTACTGTATGGCGGCATCATACATCACCCATAGCTGCTAGAGCTAGACGATCTGTATCCACTCTATTCCCCTGAGAGAAAAGCCCTCCTCTGTCTCCTTGGCACACGCATACCAATTTCACGTGTGTCAAATTACCAACTATAAGTAAATTGTAGCAAGCGATGTCGCTGACAGTTATTGAGTCAAAATGGGATTCAATCGCCACATAACCATACATTATACATTATACAGATCCAACAGATGAATAGGAGAGACAAACAAAAACTTGACAGATCAGTTGAATAATGCCAGGTGATGTTGAAAATACGACTAAATCACATTACTGCTAGAACTGAATAAAACACACACGCTGTATATCCTCCTAACAACATCTTAGCTTTCTTTTTCTCTTTCCTTCTGTGTATCCCTCTGTCTCTTTCCCTCTCTCCTCTTATGCCCTCTTACTTCCCTCCAGTCAGCATCCTACCTGACAATGATAAAATAGGACAGTACTCCGGTGGCCGTGAGAATCGCAGGTAATTGTCTCGACTGTTTAAATCTAAAATCACTACTGCTCTATCAACGCTAAACCACAACGGCACAACACTGCTTAACCACAACAACACTGCTTTTCCCAATGACACAACATTTTAGTGTTGACAGCACCAAAGGCTTAACACAACTTAGAAGTTAGTGGGAAATATGAGATGTTTGACAATGCTCGTAGGTTGAATCCACACAATGGGAAATGACAAAGGACTAGCACAGAAAACAGTCTTAGTGGCAATCAGCTTGATAGACGTTTTTGACGCTTAGCTTTTTCCAATGCCTTTGTTGTTTCTCAAGGTTGGAATAGCTTCTATACAGTACAAAGGTATTCTCTGTCCTACCCGTTGCTATTTGTCATTCAAGCTCATAAAATGGGATATCTAGAATAATAATGTGCAAAGCATTCTATAGGAGTAACACTTACGATTTGGTCATTTCAAGGTTGTGAAATAGATTCTATATTGTATCAGGTGTACATACGGTAACTGTAGGCTTTCTTTGTGTTTAACTATAACATTAAACTTAATGAACATCCTGTTGCATATAAACCTCTATACTGTATTCCCTGCTGTCCTCACATATAATCTCAACCACTACCCTAGAGCACACTATCTCACCCCCTCCCCCCAACCCGCTCTCTCTGGTTCAATAGAATTACTACCAATATAAGCTGTGTTATACAGCGCCGCTGAATTACTACGAAGTGTATTCAAACGAAACCGCTCGACAAATTGGAATTGATTTTCCCGTGAATTTGTGAGGGATTACATTATTCAGCCTGGCGTCTCTTGTGGTGCAGAGACCAAAACAACACACTGTGTCTTTCTGTTAAAGCTAAACGCTGGGTTATGCCTTCCACTCCTATACAGGAGACGGCAGACATTGTAACTAGGGTAATATTTGTATTCACCCCCCTAATGGTTAAGGTTGGAATTGGGTGTAAAATACTGACGCTAGATCTGTGGTTAGGGAACAGTTCTACCTTGAGCGTATCTGTACAAACACAAAGAGCTTATTATTGAATCGGGAGGCCTTGTGAGGTCTGTACAGTGGGACAAGTAGACAGTCATTAGCCGTGCACTTCACATTCGCTAACCCTCCTTTGATCTGCCCCAATCACAGATGCCACTGAAGACTCCTCAGCTGCAATCGCTCAGTTATACTGACAACCCACAGCTGACCAGAGCTGATGCAATGTGAAGTGTGTGTCTTACCTATCAGTTCTTTGTTTCTGATGTCCAGGGCCATATTCCTGAGTGCAGTGGCCACGGCACACACCACACGGTCATTGTCTATCCTCAACAACTCCACCAGGATAGGAAGGCCTTTCTCTTTACGCACCGCAGCCCGGATATACACAGACCACTGGAGAGAGGGTGAGAGTTAGACTGACGGACCACTGTAGAGGGAGGGGAAGAGTTAGACTGACGGACCACTGTAGAGGGAGGGGAAGCGTTAGACTGCCGGATAGGAGGGGTTGAGTTAGACAGTACAATAGGACCACCCTACCTTCCAGCTGCCTGCAGCCAGGTTCTGCAGGGCTCCAGCCGCTCCCTCCAGTGTATCAGGGTTGGAGCACTCTGAAAGCAGGGTGAGGTAGGGCTTCACTATGGACGGGTGCCATAACATCTGGACCCCTTTAGGAGGGTCAGCTGAGTCTTGGAGAGGGCCTACACCATCCCACTGTAGGAGGAGGGAGAGAGAGGGGCAAGAGAGATAGAAAGAGCGAAGGGATGGGAGTGAGGGGGTTGTGGGGGTAAGGAAAAAGAGTTAGAAATAGGGAGAATAGTATTCTCCACATCTATCTCTGCGCTTTCATTAGCAATATAGCAGTGTATATCCCTCAAATTCCCACTTCTCTGTAGACTAAGACTAGGCAGTACACCCTCCATCAACAGCTCTGAGTGTATATGTCAAGATAGAAACCCTTTCCCTTTGATCAATCAATCAAAGGGAAAATCTTCATGATGCCTACTCTAGGTTCTGATCTGCCTACTCTAGGTTCTGATCTGCCTACTCTAGGTTCTGATCTGCCTAATCTAGGTTCTGATCTGACTACTCTAGGTTCTGATCTGCCTAATCTAGGTTCTGATCTGCCTAATCTAGGTTCTGATCTGACTACTCTAGGTTCTGATCTGCCTAATCTAGGTTCTGATCTGCCTACTCTAGGTTCTGATCTGACTACTCTAGGTTCTGATCTGCCTAATCTAGGTTCTAATCTGACTACTCTAGGTTCTGATCTGCCTAATCTAGGTTCTGATCTGCCTAATCTAGGCTCTGATCTTTTATCATAAAACCTTTGGGAGATTGAGGAGAAATGTAACTCGAACAGTGCAGATAATGTGTCCCAACAGTTCTGAATGTGGTGAAAACTTTTTGGAGACATTTTGTGGTTTTAACTGTTTGTAACCAGAGTGAATGAGAGCTGAGCTGATTGAACAAAGCCCTCATAGCTTGTGCGCAACAGAGCATATGATTGGTCCGTGGGGAGGGATCTGAGCGAATAGCAAAGCAGCAGTAGTAGTGATTGATGCCTCTAGTGTGAAGGAGGGAAGAAATAACGAGTGATTGAAGGTTTGAGCCAAAATAAAAAGAGAGACAAAGATGCTCATCTGACAGTTAATACATAATAAAATAGTTTGTGGTCTTTTAATGTTCTCTGTTTGAAGCTTTCACTTTGATTCATAATTTGGATCATAATTTATTAGTCTGTCCCTTCAGAAAATCCCTGCAGTGAACAAATGATATGGCTTGGTGAGAGCTTTTGCCATATGTGTTTGTGTGTGTGTGTGTGTGTGTGTAACTGGGTTGGTTATGCTTCCACTTGCCACTTCAAAAATATGTATTTAGATGTTTATGTATTCAGATTGTCTGTGTGTGTGTGTGTGTGTGTGTGTGTCCACCTGGTCCTGTCCCTTCTTCTTCTTCTTCTTCTTGCCCCAGCAGCCTGAGGTCTCTCCGTCACGTCCATTGGCGTCACACAGCAGACCGTCCAGCTCTTCTGAACCCAGCTGCTGGCCCTGAGACGTCTCCGCTGCCAGTCGGTAGGACAGGTTACGCAGTATACACACACAGTTTTCTATGGTCTACATGGGGGAGGGGAGAGCGCGGGGAGAGGAGGGAGAGAGAAAGGAATATGATCATTTAACCTACTAAAGAGCAAGTACCCTACGAAAATGTGTGTGTGTGTGTGTGTGTGTGTGTGTGTGTGTGTGTGTGTGTGTGTGTGTGTGTGTGTGTGTGTGTGTGTGTGTGTGTGTGTGTGTGTGTGTGTGTGAAGTAGCACTTAAACGGAAGGGTGCCTAATTCCATCTGAGAATCAGGACGTGCTCTAACTTTCAAATTAGCTTAAAGAAATTCTCTCAAAATAGGAAAAATGAGTCCGAAACATTGTATCACACTCCATTTAACATTATGTTAGGAGATGGCGAATTAGCAACAGCAGAGGAGTGTGTGTGTCTGTGCATGCGTTTGGAAGTGATATGGAAAGCAGACTACGTGGAAATAACAAAGAAAAATCATCAATCATTTCGTACGACTCCTGTTTTTTAGAAGTCTCTCAGACCGATCCTTTACACAAGCAACTATAATGACGCTAATTGAACAGAATACTTAGACTGACTATATGGCTTTTCTGGCATTACAGACATAATACAAACACTGAGTCGCTCAAATAAGCTCCAACAGACCTGTTAGAGGAGACCTGTTAGAGGAGTTAGTTGTTTACCTCTGAAAACAGCCGAGGTAAATAACTCCAAAGATAAACAACAGGTGCACAACTCTAGAGGTAAACAACAGGTAAAAAACTCCAGCGGTAAACAGGTAAACAACTCCAAAAGTAAACACAGGTAAACAACTCCAGCGGTAAACAGGTAAACAACTCCAAAAGTAAACACAGGTAAACAACTCCAAAAGTAAACACAGGTAAACAACTCCAGAAGTAAACACAGGTAAACAACACCAGAAGTAAACACAGGTGAACAACTCCAGAAGTAAACACAGGTAAACAACTCCAGAAGTAAACACAGGTAAACAACTCCAGAAGTAAACACAGGTAAACAACTCCAGCGGTAAACAGGTAAACAACTCCAAAAGTAAACACAGGTAAACAACTCCAAAAGTAAACACAGGTAAACAACTCCAAAAGTAAACACAGGTAAACAACTCCAGAAGTAAACACAGGTAAACAACACCAGAAGTAAACACAGGTGAACAACTCCAGAAGTAAACACAGGTAAACAACTCCAGAAGTAAACACAGGTAAACAACTCCAGAAGTAAACACAGGTAAACAACTCCAGAAGTAAACACAGGTAAACAACTCCAGAAGTAAACACAGGTAAACAACTCCAGAAGTAAACACAGGTAAACAACTCCAGAAGTAAACACAGGTAAACAACTCCAGATGTAAACACAGGTAAACAACTCCAGAAGTAAACACAGGTAAACAACTCCAGATGTAAACACAGGTAAACAACTCCAGATGTAAACAACTCCAGATGTAAACACAGGTAAACAACTCCAGATGTAAACAACATGTAAACAACTCCAGATGTAAACAACATGTAAACAACTCCAGATGTAAACACCATGTAAACAACTCCAGATGTAAACAACAGGTGCACAACTCCAGATGTAAACAACATGTAAATGACTCCAGAGGTAAACAGGTAAACAACTCCAGAAGTAAACACAGGTAAACAACTCCAGAAGTAAACACAGGTAAACAACTCCAGAAGTAAACACAGGTAAACAACTCCAGAAGTAAACACAGGTAAACAACTCCAGAAGTAAACACAGGTAAACAACTCCAGAAGTAAACACAGGTAAACAACTCCAGAAGTAAACACAGGTAAAACAACTCCAGAAGTAAACACAGGTAAACAACTCCAGAAGTAAACACAGGTAAACAACTCCAGAAGTAAACACAGGTAAACAACTCCAGAAGTAAACACAGGTAAACAACTCCAGAAGTAAACACAGGTAAACAACTCCAGATGTAAACACAGGTAAACAACTCCAGATGTAAACACAGGTAAACAACTCCAGATGTAAACACAGGGAAACAACTCCAGATGTAAACACAGGTAAACAACTCCAGATGTAAACATAAAGTAAACAACTCCAGATGTAAACACAGGTAAACAACTCCAGATGTAAACAACATGTAAACAACTCAAGATGTAAACAACATGTAAACAACTCCAGATGTATACAACATGTAAACAACTCCAGATGTAAACAACATGTAAACAACTCCAGGTGTAAACAACATGTAAACAACTCCAGAAGTAAACACATGTAAACAACATGTAAACAACTCCAGATGTAAACAACATGTAAACAACTCAAGATGTAAACAACATGTAAACAACTCCAGATGTAAACAACATGTAAACAACTCCAGATGTAAACGACATGTAAACAACTCCAGATGTAAACACAGGTAAACAACTCCAGATGTAAACAACATGTAAATGACTCCAGAGGTAAACATCAGGTAAACAACTCTGGAGGTAAACTGCAACAGGGAATGAAGGTTGGTTTACTTTCATTTATTGAACAGAGTGACAGGATGAAGGTAGAGAAAGAAAGTGGGAGGTAGACAAAATAGAAGAGAAAGACAGAATATAAAGATTAAAGAAAGAGAGAGAGATAGAGGCTAGATCAGGAGGATAGAAAGTCCACAAAAATAATGAAAAGTGTCACCCTGTCAGAGTGTCTCCTAATAACTTGGGACTTGTCAATGACAATGGCTATTGGCCCCATGCTTGCCAATCAATTCTCGTTACTGTGGAGACACCAGAGCCCTCCTATGATTGTGCAGAGTTACATTCCAAATCGCTATTTCCATTATGAAAGAAGTGTGTTTTTTCACTATCTAATCCTGATGTGGGGTTGTTCAATGACAAACGTATTTGTTTAAAATGTATCACTTGATGGTTTTCTTTCAAAGAGACAAATAATCGTGTTTTTTGGCAAAATGCTTCAGTTCCTTCAGAGAGAATGCCAAGAGTGTGTGAAGCTGTCATCAAGGCAAAGGGTGGCTACTTTGAAAAATCTCAAATCTCAAATATATTTTGATTTGTTTAACACTTTTTTGGTTACTACATGATTCCATATGTGTTATTTCAAAATAGTACAAATAAAGATAAACCTTGAATGAGTAGGTGTGTCCAACATTTTGACTGGTCCTGTTTGTAAATTAAATATTTCTGTATTTCATTTACAATAAATTACCAAACATTTCTAAAAACATGTTTTTACTTTGTCATTATGGGGTCTTGTGTGTGGATAGGTGAGAACATGTTGGTTTTTTAAATCCATTTTGAATTCAGGCTGTTACACAACAAAATGTGGAATAAGTCAATGGGTATGAATACTTTCTGAAGTCACTGTATATATCCGCCTCACTTTCAGAGAAATAAGTAGTACTGCTAGGTTTTACACAGCCAAATGTAACAAATAACTACATTTCTATTTTTATACTTTTTCTCCCTAATTGGTAGTTACAGTCTTGTCCTATCGCTGCAACTGCCTTACGGACTCGGGAGAGGCGAAGGTTGAGAGCTATGCGTCCTCCAAAACACAACCCTGCCAAGCAGTTCCCGGCACAGTGCTCACTTAACCCGGAAGCCAGCCACACCAATGTGTCGGAAACACTGTCCAGCTGGCGACCGAGGTCAGCTTGCAGGCACCCGGTCCGCCACAAGGAGTTGCTAGAGTGCAACATGGAAATCCCAGCCGGCCAAATCCTTCCCTAACCCGGACAAAGCTGGGCCAATTGTGCACCGCCTCATGGGTCTCCTGGTCACAGCCAGCTCTGACACAGCCTGGGATCAAACCAGGGTCTGTAGTGACGCCTCCATTTTGAATTCAGGCATTAGACCGCTGCGCCACTTGGGAGGCCATAAATAACTACATTTCTAATAAAGAACTGCAAAAATGATACATTTGTGACATCAATATTGCAAAAACATTTTTTAAATAATTAAATACAGCAATATGAGATCTGTATATAAAACATTTACATTGATATTTTTGTCATTTAGCAGATGCTCTTATATAGAGCGACTTTAGTTAGTGCATTCATGTTAAGATAGCTTGGTGCTAGGTGAGACAATCACATTTCACAGTCAAATATACAGGATACGAACATTCCATTCCAGTTAAACAATGGATATATAGCGTTTCCAAATAACAGAACATCAAAAATCTGAGAACAGATTTGATATTTTACACACACATGAAAGTACCCATAAGCAATCCTTTCTGATGACAATTGGTGGATATAGCGTTTTGGAAATAAACTCCTCATTTAGAGAGACTGAGCTAAAGCAACCTTGAGAAGGTAGCCATCCACAACGTTTCTCTACTACTGTATTGAACTGATGGACACACACACACAGACCCCCACACACACCTTGCTGTCGATGTCGTTGCTGCCCAGAGCGGTCTGTATGATGTAGAGGAGGGAGTCTGTCAGTCCGTCACACTCTCTCATCCTCCTCCTGGCCTCCTCTCCAGCAGAACTCACATTTCTGAAACACACAGAGGGATGGGGACAAGATAATTTGATACACCACAGGGTATGACCCTGTAAAACTCTAACATTGGGATTCGGGAATGATATCCACCCAAAAGGGAAATGCAAGATTTTTGTAATCTTTAAAAAAACGTATTATTTATTTATTTATTTTACCCCAATTTCGTGGTATCCAATTGGTAGTTACAGTCTTGTCTCATCACTGCAACTCCCATACGGACTCGGGAGAGCCGTATGGAAGTTGCCTATTTATGTTTGTGTGTGTGAGCATGTGTGTGTGTCTGCTCTTTGTGCTTGCCCAACTAGTTTTTACAGTCACATTGGATTTATTAACTACAAAACGTTAAGGCTTGTTTTTAATTCTGGTGCCGCTCAACACATACACCCTTGTTAGCTAGCTTCAGTCAAGGGCGTGAAATTGAGCCAACTCTCAAACGTTCAAGTATGTATTTTAGTATAATTCTGTTGTCCAGTGAAGTAATGATAGGCCTAGTCAACTAGCTCTCACAGTCTCATGTCAGAATTAGACGTTCATCCATGTTTCCCAAATGTAACGTTTTGAAGTTGTTGCAAACATCACATTTAGAGGTGTTTAGGGTTAAGTTTAGGCATTAACTCAAAATGGTTACGGTAAGGGTTAAGGTTTGGGATAAGCTTAAAACAAAATTTAAAAAACAACTTTATATTGCTGAATTTGAACTTTCAACCTCTGGAATCAGATGCTTACACCCATCTGCCATCTATGTCCACAATGCCCTAGCAAAACCGAAACCTACTTCAATATAACGTCGCTCACTGTTGCCCCTAATGGCCGGTTTCCACTTCATCTCCCAACGTCCTCAGAGATGGACGGACATCGAATGCTGACTTGAATCAAGGGTGACCTGGCTGTGCATACCTGCCTTCGGAAAGTATTCAGATCCCTTGACTTTTTCCACATTTTCTACATTACAGCCTTATTCTAAAATGGATTAAAACAAATGTAAATCCTCAGCAATCTACACACAATACCCCATATTGACAAAGTGAAAACAGGTTATGAGATTTCTTTGCACATTTATAAAAACAAACTTGTTTACATAAGTATTCAGACCCTTTGCTATGAGACTCAAAATTGAGCTCAGGTGCATCCTGTTTCCATTGTTCATCCTTGAGGTGTTTCTACAACTTGTTTGGTGTCCACATGTGGTAATTTCAATCGATTGGACATGATTTGAAAAGGCACACACCTGTCTATATAAGGTCCCACAGTTGACAGTGTATGTCAGAGCAAAAAAAAAAAATGTTTGCCAGAAGGCCAAAACTCTCTGACCATGAGAAACAAGATTCTCTGTTCTGATGAAACCAAGATTCAACTCTTCGGCATCAATGCCAAGCATCACGTCTGGAGGAAACCTGGCACCATCCCTACGGTGAAGCATGGGGGTGGCAGCATCATGCTGTGGGGGGTGTTTTTCAGCGGCAGCGACTGGGAGACTAGTCAAGATCGAGGCAAAGATGAACGGAGCAAAGTACAGAAAGATCTGTGATGAAAACCTGCTCCAGAGCACACAGGACCTCAGACTGGGGCAAAGGTTCACCTTCCAACAGGACAACGAACCTAAGCACACAGCCAAGACAATGCAGGAGTGGCTTCGGGAAAAGTCTCTGAATGTCCTTGAGTGGCCCAGCCAGAGCCCGGACTTGAACCCAATCTAACATCTCTGGAGAGACCTGAAAATAGCTGTGTAGCAACGCTCCCCATTCAACCTGACAGAGCTTGAGAGGATCTGCAGAGAAGAATGGGATAAACTCCCCAAATAAAGGTGTGCCAAGCTCATACCCAAGAAGACTCCAGGCTGTAATTGCTGCCAAAGGTGCTTCAACTAGGTACTGAGTAAATAGTCTGAATACTTATGGAAATGTGATATTTCAGTATTTTTATTTGTATAAATCTGCACAAATTTCTCTGTTGGGTATTGTGTGTAGATTGATGAGAAAAAATACAATTTAATAACATTTAGAATAAGGCTGTAATGTAGCAAAATGTGGAAAAAGTCAAGGGGTCTGAATACTTTCCCAATGCACTTTATGTGTGTGCGACTGTGTCAATTGCAGGAGGCTGGTGGGAGGAGCATTGGGAGGATGGGCTCATTGTAACGGCTGGAATGGAATCAATGGAACGGTACCAAACACATCAAACACATGGAAACAACTTGCTGGACTCAGGTCCATTGATTCCATTCCAGGCATTACAATGAGCACATCCTTCTATAGCTTCTCCCACCAGCCACCTCTGGTGTCAGTATCATTCTCAGCTGGGAACCAATGGGACTGAACCTATTTGATCCACGCACCATGCAATCTCCCAGTCAGCCATGGATGATAATACCCAATACAGACTCATACACTACCTGGCTCTGTCATTTCTTTCCAGTGCGTTCAGAGCCAGCTAAATCAATTGTAACAGTTCATTCAATACAATTGCCAGATGACAGGGGAAGAAAATGATATATTTGCCGAACACATATCCCGCCAAGTCTAGCTTGCTCTTTCTCGCTATCGCTCTTTCTGATATCATCTCTCTCTCTCTCTCTCCCTTCCCCTCTCTCTGTAATGTGAAATATTTATAAAGGCATCAGCTACATGTCAATGAAGCTGTATTGATGATTTGGGGTATTAATGTTTGACACCATGCTGCTAATTGTCTTTATGGTTTTGGGTATATTGGCTTAATACACATTCAACATAGCTGGCAGCCACTGTTTTGATGTCTAAAACCTCCATTTATGAACGTTATGCATTTGCACAAGTTAATTTGTGTGATTTCCTGTGTGTGTTACAGTAGGCACTAAGCTACTTTCTTTCATTTGTAGACTTTCTTCACATGCTACTTCATAACAAGGAGACAAGGGGACAGGGTGAGTTGTTGGTGAGGTTTGAGGCGAGAGCAGAGGACAGCAGTAGGGTGAGGAGAGGACAGGGAAGATGGTCCTGTATGTATGAATAAACACAGAGACGTGTCGGTATAGCCAGGGAAATGAAGTGAGAGCAGCATCCATCCCATCAGAGTGAACTGAAGCCAATCATGTGTTTCAGTAATGAGCAGACAGACAGTCAATTAGACGCTCCAGCTCTGGGCTTTGTGTTCACACTGAAGGTCAAGTCATCTCCTCTGCTCTCTGAATACCAAACATACAAATGATACTATACACGACGAAACCTTAGACTGAGCTCTCGCTGCTAACAGAGACAATGGTTCTGACAGATATGAACTCAGAATACAATATGAATTCACCTCAAGTAAATTATGGGGATCAATCCCAAATCAGGCTGACAGGATGTTTTAATCATGTTTAAATAGGCTGATTGATGAACCTGATCAACCTCAAACATGGATGATATTCAAACACTCACATTTGAATACATTCAAATAATTCATCATTCCAACACAACAGTCTTGCTTATGAGTAGAGATATGTTATAAACAGTATGTTTCTACTTATAGCCAGCTTGATGTGTGAGTGGGAAGCCATCTTCATTTCCTGAGTACAGTTTTAATGAAGCAGAGAGGACACAGCCCTATCCTCACCTCTCTCCCACATCTCTCCTTCTGTTGTGGATTGGTTGTCAATAGAGACTAGCATGTGTGAGTTCCACCAGGACAGAGTAAGAACGAAGTCCCCAGACGTAGACCATCGTCTAAATCAGTGGTCGCAACGAGGGAACTGCAGTGGGGTCACCAATTCATTTTGATTTTTGTATGGGAAAATATACACATTTTGTTGAGAAAGATCATTAGAAAAATATAATTATGGGGTAAATGTATTTATTGGTTTAATTAAATTTAGATAAGAGGTTATTTGTTGATGTAAAAATCTAAATGTACCGATTTTAAGGATGTGAAAAACATAGGTCTCCAGAAATTCTGGTGGAAAAAACGTGAATACCACTCTTCTAAATCTTAATTTACAGGCTGCAGAGCTGTCATAGTTTCCAGTTCAGATTTAAACTGATTTAGTCACATCTCTAGTGCTAATTATAATGTGATAGATCCCACATGGGGCCCCAGCTTACCGATTCCTGGTTTAACGAAAGGTTGAGGAACAATGTTGTGGAATGGTGGTGTGGACTGTGTAATAACATGCTGGAGACAGACTGTATGTTTTCTGAGATGAGGTAACGCGATGGTGACACCCGTCATATGGAAAGAAAGAACTTGGGAAAATGCGAATAAGCCCCACCTAATTACTCTGTGCGTGTGTGCGTGTGTGTGTGTGAGAGAGAGAGTGTGAGCGGGCATGTGTGTGTGTGTGTGTGTGTGTGTGTGTGTGTGTGTGTGTGTGTGTGTGTGTGTGTGTGTGTGTGTGTGTGTGTGTGTGTGTGTGTGTGAGCGTGTGTGTGTGTGTGTGTGTGAGAGAGTGTGAGCGTGTGTGTGTGTGTGTGTGTGTGTGTGTGTGTGTGTGTGTGTGTGTGTGTGTGTGTGTGTGTGTGTGTGTGTGTGTGTGTGTGTGTGTGTGTGTGTGTGAGGTGGAGTCAGAAGAAGAAATAGTCTGACCTCTCCTCTTAATAAACCTCTGAGACAGATCATCAGAAATCTACTACGGGAGATTGCTGAGATTAAACACAAACACACCAACGCACACACCCTCAAACACCCTACTATATGACTAATCATATCCTCAGAGTGTGTGTAAAATCTCCAGGCAGGTAACCGGTTATTTCCAGCAGTAAATGAGCCTGTTAGCCTTTAGCGCTAACACCGCTAATTTATTATGTGTTACCCTCTATAAATCCCATCGAATGAATTAGCATACGTTGTTAGCTAATTACTTATTGAACATCTTTAGCATAGGATTTAATAACCCACACATTAAATACTTATATATGTGTTATTCTTAGCAGTTGAATAACTATCTGCTTTCCTGTAAATTGTTTCAAAGTGAAGCCATGGTACAATTAAGCAATAAGGCACGAGGGGGTGTGGTATATGGCCAATATACCACGGCTAAGGGCTGTTCTTATGCACGATGCAAAGCAGAGTGCCTGGATACAGCCCTTATCCATGGTATATTGGCCATATACCACAAACCCTGAGGTGCCTTATTGCTATTATAAACTGGTTACCAACATAATTAGAGCAGTAAAAATACATGTTCTGTCATACCTGTGGTATACGGTCTGATATACCACAGATGTCAGCCAATCAGCATTCAGGGCTTGAACCACACAGTTTATAATGCATTATGTATTACTTGGTATAGCAACCATTGAAGAATTGTATATCTTATTGGCTTTCAAGTAAACTTAGAGTACATTTGAAATCTATAGATTTTCAATAATGCTACTAGAAACTAGATTTTTGGTCAAGTGTAGAATTTAAAAAAATATTAGCACCAGATGGCTATCTTCTGTTGTCCAAGATATGAATAACCCGAGGAAGACTGCGGATGTAACAGCTCTGTCTGTCTGACTGTCTGTGTTTGTCTCTGTCTTTTAGTGTCTCTGTCTGTCTGACTGTCTGTGTGTGTCTCTGTCTGTGTGTGTGTGTGTGCGTGTGCGAGTGCGAGTGTGTGTGTGTGCGCGAGACACCGGTTGTAGGGGGCAGCCACCAGATGTTTCAACAGGATTAGGGCTAGGGTGGTCATGAAATTTTGTCAGCCGGTGGTTGTCAACCAAATAACTGCCGGTCTCACGGTAATTGACCGTTAATTAACATAAAAAAATAGCATCTCCTGGCTTCCACACATAGCCTACAAGCCACTGATGCAGACCTTTGGAATATCTACATTTAAAAAAACTAAGAAATCCATTTAATATAGCCTACACCTTCACAATATATCCATTACTTATTTTAGACAGGTGTAAAGAAACATGATAGGAAGAAAATGAAGTCTACTTCAGAAGAATAGCATATTCTGCTGACCAGCTGACATGCTGACCAGACCGGACACGTCGCGTGGGCGAGCTTCGCAAATAAAATTTAGAAATCCATGTTATTCACTTATTGCACCCACACTGCTCACGAGCGTCTGCGACACCAAGGGCTAAAATAGAACTCATTCCTATTTCTGACGCAGATCGCGCTGAAAGTCCTGCCTCTCCCATCTCCTCATTGGTTTATAGAAGCAGGTATCCACGTGCCATCTCCTCATTGGTTAAACCCACGTGGGTGACTGAAAGACAAACTGTTTTGCCGGTAGTTGTGGTAAAACAATGAAAGTTTAGATGCGATCACCATATAAGTTAAACGATGAAAAAGCCTGGAAGGAGGAGAGATGACTAGAAAAGATTCGGTTGGCCGTTTTATGTGTGGATTAATTGTCGGAGTAGAGGACCTTGTGCATTTCAGGTAAAATAACAACTCAATGTTTATATCCCAGGACAAATTAGCAAGCAACAGCAAGTTAGCTAAATAGGACAAATTAACGTTAGCTAGCAAGTGCAAGCTAACTAGCTAAACTGCCATACATGTTTAATGATTTTCAACCTGTCCCCAAATGAATGTCATTGGTTCAGAGTTTGTTTTGATATTTTAACCTGCGTGTCGTGATTGCGTTTGGGTTCCGTGTGAGTTGTCCATATATTAGGTCCTGATCTGGCTATGCCAAATGGCTGTAGGCTACACAAGTTAATTTAGCAGACCAGATTTGCTTAGAATTTAGGAGCATTATTTTTTATTATTTTATAGTATGAAGAATACTATTCAACATAGCTGAATTAAATAGAAAGGATATATTCTCCAAATGATTTCAGGGAGTGCGCGCACATGCGGCAATTCTGTGTTGAGCACTTAACAAAGAAACAGGTCGTCCTATATGCTTCATTTAGAGTTATTTATGCTACTTTAGTTGTAATACAAACATTGGGCTATATGTTTAGATTCTAAGGCTGCATGATGCAACTCTAATGAGGATTTGAAAAAAGTTGCATGAAAGACATGAGCTCAGCTTTTTTTGTGCAGCCTGTACACACTTCATCAGTCTCTCATTCACAATTTGACAAGCACTTGACAATGCCTCGAATCTCCCAGTGGCATCTCCTTTGAGGGGCCGTAATTCCCCCTAAAGATTCCATGTATTTTGCGGCCAGTGGCCTTTGTGCCCTTTGGCTGAATATAATCATTGGAATTCCCTTCTCCCAGCTGTGTTCTCCGAGGCATCTCTCACTCACATGGCTCTCTCAGAAATCTCAGTTCTTATTAGCCAATGCCTGTCATATGATCGGGTCCTTCTCACAGGCTACAAGTGAAGACAGACACATCAGGGACGCAACTGCATGCGTCCTTATCAAATTCCGAGGCACATATTGAAGATGTTGGAAGAACTCTCAACATTTACTTTTCATCAGCCAACAAGATGAGTAGCTAAGGAACAGCAAAAGCAGTAGCCTACGTCAATCAACTATCACCCATAGTACAAAAGATATTTCTCCCATCTATTCTATTCTGTGGGAGAAATAAATATTCCATGCATAGTCTGGGACAGTTATGGGATAGATCCCAAATGAATACACCACTAGCATCAGAACCTTTAAAAGCAATGAGGCTGACGCAACAGATCAGAACGTTTAGCACAAAATCTTGATAAAATATTAGGCTATTTCTTCACATTATAAGTGCAGCAATGCGCACACAGCAGTAGGCTATAAGTGCAAATGTTCCTAAATTCAATCAATCAGCGGGAAAACACCATTCTCAAAAGTGACCGCAAATGTGATTATAAATGTAATACTTGTATTATAAAGGTGCATTTTTATGGTGAACATTTTCTTCCCCAAACTCACACGCTGCGTATGTATTCCAGTTAGGCTCTGTACCCATTGTAAAGCAGATTAACATACCTCATTTTAAGAAGGTATTTGGCCACTTTAGTTGTGATACAAACCTTATCAACACATATAAGCCTATGGGCTAGGCCTACTGATGTGTGCAACTATGATTTGAAAAAGTCGCAAAAAAAGGCATGCACTGTTTCTTGCCTTACTGCACAAGCTGGGCATCATTCACAAATGATAGGCTAATATTGTCACCCATCAGACTATTCTTGATTTAATCTTGTCATTACGTACACTAAACAATATATGTGTGATTTTTTATTTTATTCAGAATGGACTGTTATCATGCACTTGTCTAGAAACAGGGCCAGGGGGAAAAAAATACATGTCATCTATGCACTTAAATAGTGAATGAGGACGCTTTTCCCATGGTTCATTTTCATGCCAGCCAGCTAGGCTATACTGCTGTTGTAAAGAGAAGCAATGTGCTTAATATTAGGAAAGTTAAGAAATAAATACTCTATAGTATTCCTAGCCTATAGGAAGCTGATGGGATCCTCTTCTTTTTAATAGAGGCCATCAAAACGCTGTTCTCTTATGCAATAGCATAGCCTATAGAAATGTTGCGCAACATGAGCTTATTGGCCCTCGTTAAGTGTTTGATTAGAATTTCGAATACATTTACACTGATGTCAGAGTGATTACAGGGACAATAGAGTGCTGAGTACCAGGTAGTTAGCAAGCTTGGTAGGCTTCTAATGACTATCATCAGCATCAGAACTTGGATAATTCCAAGGTGACATGGAATTTTACCACCATAATGACTCGTGACTGCAGGTGCGGCGGTAATACGGTCACCGTAACAGCCGTAATTAGGGATTGAGAGCCGGTAGGTAACACCTTGTCCCTGTTTTGGTCACTTGTCCCTCTTTTTGGATCCTGAGTGGCGCAGCGGTTTAGGTCACTGCATCACAGTGCTAGAGTCGTTACTACAGACCTGGGCTCGATCCCGGGCTGTATCACAACCCGGCTGTGTTCGGAAGTCCAATGGCGCACAATTGGCCCAGTGTCGTTTGGGTTAGGGGAGGGTTTGGCCGGGGTAGGCCGTCATTGTAAATAAGAATTTGTTCTTAACTGACTTGCCTAGTTAAATAAAGGTAAAAACAAGCCCCTGCATAGAAGAGAAGGAAAGCCCTCCACAGGAGTCCCCGTGTTTGGCCTGATAAGACTGATATCATTATGTGTGTATGTTTGGCTGTGTTTGAGTGTATGTTTGGCTGTGTTTGAGTGTGTGTGTGTGTGTGTGTGTGTGTGTGCAAGTTAATGTGTGTGCTTGTGAGTGTGTTCCAAGCACAATGTCAACAATTTGGCAGTAGAGAGTGCCAAAAAACACACCAATCAATCAAATATTTGTACCTCACACAGCTGGCCAGCTGCCACCAGCAGCACCACTGATCTAATTATAGTTATCAACACCTACGAGAGACAGAAAGAGGGGGAAGAGAAAGGGGAAGGAGGGGAGAGGAGAAAGAGGGGGAGGAAAGGGAAGGGAGGGGAAGACAGAGAAGAGAGAGGGATGGGAGAGAGAGAGTAATGGAGAGAGAGTGGGAGAGGAGGGGGGTGGGTAGCTCTTGGGTACATCTGCCTATTAAAGGGCATATGGACCCATCACCTTCATTAGATGACTCGTCTCATATTTGCATTTAGAGGGCCTCTCTCTTTCTCACACACACAAACACACACGATGCCTCGCCAACACTTCATTCCCATTCCCATCTCCATCTCTTCAATGTCAGCTATGATTCCAGAGATTGATTCAGTTTCACCACCACAACACATACACCACACACACCTATATTGTAGCAGGTGAAAGGGTCTGGAATTGAACTGAAGACACAGACCAAACAGAGTGGCCCCATGTCATTCTAACCCCAAAATAGATAGATTCTAACAACCAAGACCAGTTCAGAGAAACCCTCTCTCTCTCGCGCTCTCTCTTGCTCTCTCCCTATACATGAAACCCCCTCTCTCTCTCATATTTATATATTAGAGAAAGCTCATTTGTGTCCCCCGGCCAATACCGTGACAGCATCATTTATCAACACGCCCTTTCAGTCCCCCTGCTACTCCCCACCCCAACCCCTGTCTAGCCCCCCCCCCCCCCATCTCTGTCTGACATACACCCCTGGTCCCCAATCCTATCATTGTGTCCTACTTATCAAACTACTAAAGCCCAGAGGCCGCAATGGAACACCAATAATGTTCAGGCTGAGAAATCAGTGTGAGTTCTCAGGAGATAGGCTTATTACTGGGAACACTGAGGTCCAAGAACACTGTGAGAAGCTACAGAACACGATGCTAACGTTTAGAACAATGATTACAATCTCAGACCTCTGACTCTTGTTGGAGGAATGGAGATGTCTGTAAAGCTGTGTACACAAAGAGCCTGGAACACTCTGTGTGAGAGAGGTGGGAACACTGACAAATACCTGATGACACAGATGAACCGCTCAGAGCCATCAGAATGTCTTTCTTACGAAGAAAGATTTTAGAACGTCTGTAGAATGCCCTCCGATTTGCCGTGACAAAAGCATTTCTGCCAGAATGCCTGTGTGTGTGTGTGACAGAGAGAGAGAGTGTGTGTGTGTGAGTGGGTAAGTGTGTCGAGGGAACATGGTTCAATGTGTCTGAAGAGGCCATAATCTGATTTGTTCTTCTTTGAGGTGCCTGAATCCCATTTTGTGTGTGTCTGTGTGTGTGTGAATGAGAGAGGAATACACACACACGTACAGCTCAGCTCTCTGTAATACGTCTGCCATGGCGGCAGCTACAGTGATTCCCCCAGAGGCGCTAGCACAGACAGCAGGAACAGCAATATCTGTATCTCCACTCCATCTCTCACACACTCCATTTCATATCACTTATGGACATATTTGTCAGGGGCCATGTGTACGAATTTACATGAATGCAAGCTCGTTTACCGTCTAAATAATGTAGATAAATTATTTTAGGATATCATGTATGAACCAACCCACAACGGGATTTGATGTACAAGAGATCCACACAGTATGTTGTAGAGCCACTACCTCCGGAGTTTCTCACACACAATGAAGGACACACACACAGTATGTTGTCGAGCCACTACCTCTGGAGTTTCTCACACACAATGAAGGACACACACACAATATGTTGTAGAGCCACTAACTCCGGAGTTTCTCACACACAATGAAGGACACACACACAGTATGTTGTAGAGCCACTACCTCCGGAGTTTCTCACACACAATGAAGGACACACACACACATATGCGCACACGCACAGCACATGCACAACCCCCAAGTTTTGGCCTGCAACTGTTGCTATGGATACCTCCCAGAGTGAGAGCACAAGAAGAGGAGAGAGAGAGAGAGAGAGAGAGAGAGAGAGAGAGAGAGAGAGAGAGAGAGAGAGAGAGAGAGAGAGAGAGAGAGAGAGAGAGAGAGAGAGAGAGAGAGAGAGAGAGAGAGAGAGAGAGAGAGAGAGAGAGAGAGGAAAGAGAGAGAGAGAGAGAGAGAGAGAGAGCAAGAGAGAGAGAGAGCGAGCGAGAATAGAGAGCGAGAGAGAAGAGAGAGAGAGAGAGAAGAGAGAGAGAGAAAAAGAGAGAGAGAGAGAGAGAGAGAGAGAGAGAGAGAGAGAGAGAGAGAGAGGAAAGAGAGAGAGAGAGAGAGAGAGAGAGCAAGAGAGAGAGAGAGCGAGCGAGAATAGAGAGCGAGAGAGAAGAGAGAGAGAGAAAAAGAGAGAGAGAGAGAGAGAGAGAGAGAGAGAGAGAGAGAGAGAGAGAGAGGAAAGAGAGAGAGAGAGAGAGAGAGAGAGCAAGAGAGAGAGAGAGCGAGCGAGAATAGAGAGCGAGAGAGAAGAGAGAGAGAGAAAAAGAGAGAGAGAGAGAGAGAGAGAGAGAGTCTTAAGTAAGGCTGTGCTTTGTATTTCTATAGACCCTTGGATCAGAAACATATGCCTTAATCATACCAGTACCACACAGCACACACACACCCGCTGCGAAGTTTTCACACTGTGTCGAAATGTCATTAAACATGATGACATGAATCATTCTCCTCTATTACATACACTGCAGTGTATTAATGAATCCATACCATTAACACAGAAATAATGAGTCCATTTCAACCATACTGTATGGTTTCTCATAAGGTTAGAGGGAGATGGAGGGGAGACAGGGGTGTGTGTGTGGTGCTGGTACTTTAGCAGCAACAAACCACAAGGCACTCCAACTGGAATATGTTCCTCACACAAAACGAGGTGTGTGAAGGCACAAGGACAGGTGCACTCACCGAGGCAGTCGGTGCCGTTACTGTGTGTGTGTCTGCATGTGTGTGACTCACCTGAGGCAGCCGGTGGCATTGCGGAGCACCTGGGAGGTGTGTGTGTGTTGCTTGCGGTCGTCATGGAGATTGTGGGAGGAGTCCCAGGAGGAAGAGTGGGGGATGATGACGCTATTGGTCAGAACGGCCAACGCATCCTGGATGATTGGCATCTTCAGGGCGTCACACGATGACAGGTTCCACAACACACCTGAGGACACACACACATACAGCTGGGTTAAAATACAGATAAAGAACATACTGTCTTTGAGGAGGATCAGCCATCATTAAACGTACATGCTCAGAACCATCTGACATCTGTCTCTTAGCAACAGTTAATCATACGATGCAGCCATTGTTATTCTGTCTCTTTCCATGCAAACAACCCAGCTTTAAACTTGAAGCCCTCCCTGGCTCCCTCTCTCTCTCTGTGACGGTATGTGGGTCGAGCAGCTTAAATTGGAGAGACACTTGTGTCACTAATTAAGATTGGAACCCAACACAAAGACAGGAGATTTATTTCACTGAATTAAAAATGTGTAGTTTACACAGCTTTCCTGAGAGGAGGAAGGAAGGCAGAAAGCGGATGCGACAAGAGAGAAATGAGGGTTTTTATGGCCAATTTAATATGAAAGCACTGCTCTGTGCACCAAGAAGACTCAATTACACAATCAACAGCGTCTTGACTGAGGTTTAGTTTCCATCAAGACCAAGACTGAATGAACATTAAGCTGGTTTAAAAACAGTTTGAGGACCATTCACATCTGTTGGTAAGTCTGACAATAGAATAGAATAACAAAGGATTGGTGGCTCCTGTCTCCCCTCAGCTATGATGTATCTATTAGGCTGTGGGACAGGCCAGAGGACCACATCGATCAACTATGATGTAATTAACATAAGAATTATAATAATCAAGATTGTCAACGGGACAATCAGTAACCACAATAATCAAGGGTCAAAATAACCATACAATGAACAATAACAATGGCAGGTTGGACATGTTGATTGGTCTGTCAGACACTGTCCCTCATAGCAGGAAGCAATGTAGTGTGTTGCCAAACCACAGCTCTCTGCGTCCTACCCCAACAGGATGGGTAGCCTATTCTCACCAGAGAGGTCTATGAAACTTTGAATAACGGTTTGGATTTTGGGGAAATTACACTCTCTAATTGTTGACTCTCTATCTCTCTGTCCACTCCCTCCAAATACATACACTGACTCAACCCACCCTACATACAAGCAAACACACACACACTAACAACAACACTCTTAGCCTGCGGGAGGTAGGCTGCAGTCAGATGGTGGAACAGATGTCTTCTCTCTGACGGGTGAGAGGAGGGCTGGCATCCTATTGGTGGACGGTGACACGCACCCCTCATTAACATTCCAAACATGCTAATTAGTGCTCCCTCCGGGTCTGGCTAACCATCTCACAGACAGACAGACAGACAGACAGACAGATAAAGAGAGAGATAAAGAGAGCGAGATAGAGAGATAAAGAGAGGGGGGTGCAGAGGCCAAACTGGCACAGCAGCAGAGGAGAGGAGAGACATTGTTTAATTCATCTTCTCCAATCAGATCTATTCTGTCCAGTTGAATGCTTATCACTGTCCTCCATTTTCATGGTCAATACACAGTTTATAACAGCTTTCAGCGGTCAAACGTCCTTGCGGGCCACTTTATAGTTTACCGCCAATGTTAGCATACTGGAACTGTATTGTGTAGCAGTGTATAGACTAAAGCTGTATTGTGCAATTGTAATAAGTGTTCTACTATACTGCATTATCCTTCTAGTTAGATGTAATGGTAACATTACATACTGCATACCATTTAAGCAGTCAGTACTGTATTCACAAGCCTTATTTCATTACATTTACCAAGCATACTGTAGTAAACTAAGCTGATTATGCATCTTGTAGTCATAATTGCATATTATTGTGCCCTACAATAGAGTTGAAGTCGGAAGTTTACATACACTTAGGTTGGAGTCAGTAAAACTCGTTTTTCAACCACTCTACAAATTTCTTGTTAACAAACTATAGTTTTGGCAAGTCGGTTAGGACATCTACTTTGTGCAAGTCATTTCCCCCCAAATTGTTTAGACAGATTATTTCACTTATAATTCACTGTATCACAATTTCAGTGGGTCAGAATTTTACATACACTAAGTTGACTGTGCCTTTAAACAACTTGGAAAATTCCAGAAAATTATGTAATGGCTTTAGAAGCTTCTGGTAGGGTAATTGATATCATTTGAGTCAATTGGAGGTGTACCTGCAGATGTATTTCAAGGCTACCTTCAAACTCAGTGCCTCTTTGCTTGACATCATGGGAAAATCAAAAGAAATCAGCCAAGACCTCAGAAAAAAATTGTAGAGCTCCACAAGTCTGGTTCATCCTTGGGAGCAATTTCCACATTCATCTGTACAAACCATAGTACGCAAGTATAAACACCATGGGACCACACAGCCGTCATATCGCTCAGGAAGGAGAGGCGTTCTGCCTCCTAGAGATGAACGTACTTTGGTGCGAAAAGTGCAAATCAATCCAAGAACAACAGCAAAGGACCTTGTGATGATACTGGAGGAAACAGGTCCAAAAGTATCTATATCCACAGTAAACTGAGACCTATGTCAACATAACCTAAAAGGCCACTCAGCAAGGAAGAAGCCACTGCTCCAAAACCGCCATAAAAAAGACAGACTACGGTTTGCAACTGCACATGGGGCCAAAGATCGTACTTTTTGGAGAAATGTCCTCTTGTCTGATGAAACAAAAATAGAACTGTTTGGCCATAATGACCATCGTTATGTTTGAAGGATAAAAGGGGGAGGCTTGCAAGCCGAAGAACACCATCCCAACCGCCAAGCACAGGGGTGGCAGCATCATGTTGTGGGGGTGCTTTGCTGCAGGAGGGACTGATGCACTTCACAAATTAGATGGTATCATGGTATCATGATGAGGGAAAATTATGTGGATATATTAAAGCAACATCTGAAGATATCAGGCAGGAAGTTAAAGCTTGGTTGCAAATGGGTCTTCCAAATGGACAATGACCCCAAGCATACTTCAAAAGTTGTGGCAAAGTCGCTTAACGACAACAAAGTCAAGGTATTGGAGTGGCTATCACAAAGCTCTGACCTCAATCCTATAGAAAATTTGTGTGCAGATTTGAAAAAGTATGTGCGCGCAAGGAGGCCTACAAACCTGACTCAGTTGCACCAGCTCTGTCAGGAGGAATGGGCCAAAATTCACCCAACTTATTGTGGGAAGCTTGTGGAAGGCTACCCGAAACATTTGACCCAAGTTAAACAATTTTAAAGGCATTGCTACCAAATACTAATTGAGTGTATGTAAACTTCTGACCCACTGGGAATGTGATGAAAGAAATAAAATACATAAAAACGGAAATAAATCATTCTCTCTACTATTATTCTGACATTTCACATTCTTAAAATAAAGTGGTGATCCTAACTGACCTAAGACAGGTCATTTTTGCTCGGATTAAAAGTCAGGAATTGTGAAAAACTGAGTTTAAATGTATTTGGCTAAAGGTGTATGTAAACTTTCCGACTTCAACTGTATGTCCTTTTTTCTATTCCTTGTAGAACCACATCCTCCAGTTGTTCATTAAAGGACCCTAAAGACCACCAGCCCTTGGTTTATGGTGGTCAGGGATGGTGGTGAGGTGGCAAGCCAATTTAGATAACACCCATACTACTCTAGCCGGCAGCCTTGTGGCAATTCAGTGTATTCAACCTTGCAACCTAGCTTAGCTATCAGAAAACAGGTTTACACTGCCTTAATTAGCGATAGGCGTTCCGTTAACGGGACAGTTGTTAATTATGCAGCGCGTTATGTCAAGATCGCAGATTTTAGAGAAACATCAGATGTTGGTAAATGCAAGTGTCTTATATTGGCTGAAAGCTTAAATTCTTGTTAATATAACTGCGCTGTCCAATTTACAGTAGCTATTACTGCGAGAAAATGCCATGCTATTGTTTGAGGAGAGCTCCTAACAACAAAACACTTTTTTCAATGTGATAGGTTTGATAAATTCACCTCTTAAGATGAAATGTGCACTTACATTCAAATCAAATCAAATCAAATCAAATTTATTTGTCACATACACATGGTTAGCAGATGTTATTGCGAGTGTAGCGAAATGCTTGTGCTTCTAGTTCCGACAATGCAGTAATAACGAACAAGTAATCTAACTAACAATTCCAAAAAAAAACTACTGTCTTATACAGAGTGTAAGGGGATAAAGAATATGTACATAAGGATATATGAATGAGTGATGGTACAGAGCAGCATAGGCAAGATACAGTAGATGATATCGAGTACAGTATATACATATGAGATGAGTATGTAAACCAAGTGGCATAGTTAAAGTGGCTAGTGATACATGTATTACATAAGGATGCAGTCGATGATATAGAGTACAGTATCTACGTATGCATATGAGATGAATAATGTAGGGTAAGTAACATTATATAAGGTAGCATTGTTTAAAGTGGCTAGCGATATATTTACATCATTTCCCGTCAATTCCCATGATTAAAGTGGCTGGAGTAGAGTCAGTGGCATTGACAGGGTGTTGGCAGTAGCCACTCAATGTTAGTGGTGGCTGTTTAACAGTCTGATGGCCTTGAGATAGAAGCTGTTTTTCAGTCTCTCGGTCCCAGCTTTGATGCACCTGTACTGACCTCGCCTTCTGGATGACAGCGGGGTGAACAGGCAGTGGCTCGGGTGGTTGATGTCCTTGATGATCTTTATGGCCTTCCTGTAGCATCGGGTGGTGTAGGTGTCCTGGAGGGCAGGTAGTTTGCCCCCGGTGATGCGTTGTGCAGACCTCACTACCCTCTGGAGAGCCTTACGGTTGAGGGCGGTGCAGTTGCCATACCAGGCGGTGATACAGCCCGCCAGGATGCTCTCGATTGTGCATCTGTAGAAGTTTGTGAGTGCTTTTGGTGACAAGCCGAATTTCTTCAGCCTCCTGAGGTTGAAGAGGCGCTGCTGCGCCTTCTTCACGATGCTGTCTGTGTGAGTGGACCAATTCAGTTTGTCTGTGATGTGTATGCCGAGGAACTTAAAACTTGCTACCCTCTCCACTACTGTTCCATCGATGTGGATGGGGGGGTGTTCCCTCTGCTGTTTCCTGAAGTCCACAATCATCTCCTTAGTTTTGTTGACGTTGAGTGTGAGGTTATTTTCCTGACACCACACTCCGAGGGCCCTCACCTCCTCCCTGTAGGCCGTCTCGTCGTTGTTGGTAATCAAGCCTACCACTGTTGTGTCGTCCGCAAACTTGATGATTGAGTTGGAGGCGTGCGTGGCCACGCAGTCGTGGGTGAACAGGGAGTACAGGAGAGGGCTCAGAACGCACCCTTGTGGGGCCCCAGTGTTGAGGATCAGCGGGGAGGAGATGTTGTTGCCTACCCTCACCACCTGGGGGCGGCCCGTCAGGAAGTCCAGTACCCAGTTGCACAGGGCGGGGTCGAGACCCAGGGTCTCGAGCTTGATGACGAGCTTGGAGGGTACTATGGTGTTGAATGCCGAGCTGTAGTCGATGAACAGCATTCTCACATAGGTATTCCTCTTGTCCAGATGGGTTAGGGCAGTGTGCAGAGTGGTTGAGATTGCATCGTCTGTGGACCTATTTGGGCGGTAAGCAAATTGGAGTGGGTCAAGGGTGTCAGGTAGGGTGGAGGTGATATGGTCCTTGACTAGTCTCTCAAAGCACTTCATGATGACGGATGTGAGTGCTACGGGGCGGTAGTCGTTTAGCTCGGTTACCTTAGCTTTCTTGGGAACAGGAACAATGGTGGCCCTCTTGAAGCATGTGGGAACAGCAGACTGGTATAGGGATTGGTTGAATATGTCCGTAAACACACCGGCCAGCTGGTCTGCGCATGCTCTGAGGGCGCGGCTGGGGATGCCGTCTGGGCCTGCAGCCTTGCGAGGGTTAACACGTTTAAATGTCTTACTCACTTCGGCTGCAGTGAAGGAGAGACCGCATGTTTTCGTTGCAGGCCGTGTCAGTGGCACTGTATTGTCCTCAAAGCGGGCAAAAAAGTTGTTTAGTCTGC